>NC_054745.1:21165133-21468258 GCF_018143015.1 Lytechinus variegatus | reverse complement strand
CTCACCGATCGATATCCTGAATAGGATTCCTCCAGATTCCCTGGAAGAGATTCTTGCTCTTGTGCTGCTCCGAGAAGAGGCCCGGTGCAACAATGTGATCCGCAGGAGTCTTTGGCGGATACCCACTGCTGCTTCCAATCAAGATGTCCTTACTCCAGGCTAAGTTCTGCAAGGAGGGGGGGGGGAAGAATCATAATTCTATTTCAGACAGAATACATTCTTTTTTACGATTGTCTCATGAGACAAATCTTGCTGCAACAACTACAGTAAAAGAACATGATCTACTTAAGTCTCCAGAGGATACCCACTGCTACTTCCGAGCAAGATGTCCTTACTCCAGGCTAAGTTCTTAAAAGTGCAAAATAAGTAATAATAATATTCTACATTTATATAGCGCTTAACACATCGAAACGACGTCTCTAAGCCCTTTAACCCTATCGAGGCCGGGGGGGGGGGGCCTCGGAGGCCCCCCTCAACGAATCACGCGATATTTTCGCCGTGCGAAATTTTTTGACCGCGCCGCTCGCTGACTTTTTACTTTCAAGTCTTGCGCAACTTTTGAGACCAATTTTGTTTCACCCGGGTACAAGGTTCCGAAATTACGCAACATTATGTAAGTGCATGTCAGACCGAAAATGGCTCAAAAACGTGATTTCGTGTACAAAGTCAATGCAAATTGTGCTTTCAACCAAAATTCATTAATGTATGATTATTTTTAGTTTTGCTAGTCTATGCTTTTTATGATCACAGAAGAGTCCCCAACCAATTTCATTGAAAAAACAATGAAAAACAAAAGGTCAAAAAACAAAGAAATACATAAGAAATTGCAAAAAACAATATAATACATAAGAAAATGATTTGATATCACAATTTTTTTCATGTACACTTGCTAAGGACACCACAAAGAGTTTCTATACCAAAAATAAGTACATTTGGAGCTTTATTTAGGGAGTTAGGCAACCTGCGTGCCAATTTTCGGCGCAACCGTGCGGTCGACGGCCGAGATCTGGGGGGGGGGCCTGGGAGGCCCCCCCTGGCCATAGGAAATCCCCAAATACCCCGGCCTAGATAGGGTTAAAGATATACTATTACCCTGGTCATTGGACCCTGACATGCCTGCATACAATGTATGCACCTTCTCTACTCCCTGGGGAGCATTCCACCAAGAGTTCCAAGACTCAATTGCTAGGCATACTACATAGACTTTTGCATCCTACCGGGTACCCATTTAACACATGGGTGGAGAGTGGCAAATTGTGGATTGACGCCTTGCCAAAGGACGCTAGGCCACGGTGGAATTTAAACACACGACCCTCTGATTACAAGGCGAGAGTCAGAACCGCTACACAACGGCGCTTCCACAGGTAACAGGTAAATCTCAAACTGATAAAGAATTTACTTTTCTTCTTGGCTTTGTCTTGATTTCAGGTGTCGACAGATTATTACATCATACATGTATAAAAGCTGGAAGAACACGCTATCATTCCTCAGTTTCACTTCAAATAAATAACCCCATCGATCTTGTCTCAAAAGTAATAGTTTGGCCATCACCTTAACCGACAATGATTATTTGCTTTATACTCTGTAAATAAAATTATTTCACTTAGATAACTTTAATTTTAGGCCTTTAAAAAAATATGTTTTGCAATCTCTGTCGTATAAAAATTAAAGCAACGGAAGAATTAAGCTTTGACATTTGGTTCAAAATCTACTATCAATAAAATGACTCAAAAAAGAACCAACCTTGTGTGTTGGAGCATAGGCATACAGGTAAGCCATTCTGTACGCTGCCTTGTAATGCTGAGGAAATCGCTGAAGGCACAACCTCATGGCTCCAAGACAAGAATCAATCAATTGAAGATGCCTCTTCTTGGTCTTCTCATCAACCACAATCTCTCCTCCCTTTCCTTGAGTATCCCCTTCTTTCTGTCCTTGAGACTGTACCATCATGTCTCCTGCTGTTTGTTGAGTTTCTTCTGTATTTCCTTGAGTCCCCTCTTCTTGCTTTCTTTGAGTCTCTCCTGCCTTTTCTTGAGTCTCTTCTGTCTTTTCTTGAGTCTCTCCTGTCTTTCCTTTAGTCTCTCCTGTATTTTCTTGAGAATCTCCTTCCATCTCTCCTTGAGTCTCTGATTGAGTCATTCCTTTAGGCTCTTCTTCCATCTTTTCTTGAGTTTCTCCTGTATTTTCTTGAGAATCTCCATCTTTCTTTCCAAGAGTCTCTCCTTCTGTCTTTCCTTGAGGTACTCTTTCCATCTTAAATTGAGTATCTTCTCTCATTCCAGGTGTTTCATTTGTCTTTCTTTGAGTTTCTTCTGATTTTTCTTGAGTTTCTCCCATCTTTTCTTGAGTCTCTCCTTTCTTTCCTTGAATTTCTACTTTCTTTTCTTGAATTTCCCCTTCAGGCTTTACTTGAGTCTCGCCCAGGGTCCTTTCACTTGTTTCCTCTTTGGTAACAGCATTATCTTCAGCTTTTTCCTTATCCTTTTTCCCCCAGGTTGCTCTTACAGTGCTTTCAGGAGTCTCTGTGGCAAGGATCTCTTTGCCTTGGACCCTGTCATCCTTTTCTTGAATACTGGTGTCCATTGCTTCGTCAGCCTTTTCCTGTGGATTCATTTCACTCACATCAGTCTTTATCTCCTTTTCTAGATCTTCATACTTTTGGCCTTTGCCATCTTCTGCTGAACTCTCCTGATCCATCTCCTCGGGATCACCTCCCTTTGCCTTACCACCTAGACTTCCTTGAAGAGGAAGGACATTATCAGTGTCTCCTGCTTCCTGTGAAAGGCCATCTACCTTGGGACTAGCTCGACCTATTCTATCTACTTCACTTTCACCCGATTTCTGTTCCTGAACTTTTTTCTCGTCACTGCTTTCATTTTGGACATCGCTAATTCTTGGTGCATCATACATTGCTACAGTGTCTTTTGCTTCAACATCTGTGCAGTCCGCTTCCTGTGTCTCTGCAACTCCTGTAGGCTCTGTCCCTTTCTCAGGACAAGGTAGACCTGAAAGGTCTTCACTTTCAATACCTTGGTAACCTAGCTCTGCAGTCTCCCCTTCCTTCTCGACGGCAAGGATCCTTGGCTTGTTTTCATTATCATTCAACCCTCGCTCTTCCTGATGCTCCTTTCCTTTGTTGTCCATTTGAGGTGCTTGTGCTTCAGTCTCCATCTCCTCAGAAGCTACTGCAGTCCCTTCTGGGAGAACTTTATTTGCATCACCGCTCAGTTTTTGCTCCTCTTGCTGAGGAATAAATCCATCTGCTTCGTTGTCTTTACTATCTCCTCCCTCAATAACTTCCATTTTCTCAGGTTCACAAACACTCTCTTTGTCAACCTCCCCAACTCCATTCCCAGATCCTATCCTATCCCTTGATAGCAATGTTTTCTTTTCCTCTTCAACCACACTGCCCTCCAAAGTCCCCTCAAGTGCTTCTTTTGCTTCCTTCTGATGTTCACTATGTTGTTCTATAGATTCTTCAGCTTCAATCTTCTGGACAGCTCCTGGCTCATCCACCTCCATACTAACTTCAGCTGGTCCATCAGTCTTTTCCTTCTCACTTTTGTTTGTTTCTTCTTCTCTGGAAGTTGGAGCAGGTTCCTCTGCATCTGCTGCACCTAGACCATGAACTGCAGTATTAGGATCCACATCATCTGAGAAACCAACAGCCATAGATGACTCAGTTCTCTGCTCATCAAGTTTCTCGGTCAGGACCTGCATTCCATCAGTTGAAGCGGAAGGAACACCATCAATATCTTCACCCTGTCCAGCTGCAGGTTGCCTTTCTGGACTTGACTTGGAGATGACTATGTCAGGGACCTCTTGCTTGGTGTCTGTAGGTGCAGTCGCAGTGATGTCCTCAGGGGTGGTTCTACTTTCAGGTTGATCTGTGGAAGGGTCAGGAAAGAGGCAAAACAATAATCATGAAAGAGGAACAATGTGTCGACCCCTTCGAAGGAACTTTCAACCACGATCATAATTGTGTCCCTCGGAACGTATAAATCTCTCCATAGACAGCAACTTACTGATGCCTAGGGGCACTATGGTTTTTATCATCATCAAATGCAAAATGAATATTATCTGACCTCACACTTTAGTGTGCAGTGTTCCGGGTATTTACTTGGGGACATACTTGTGTCTTGAGAAACATTTTGTGTATTTTTGTAGAACACTGCTAGTTTTGCTTTCATCACAGTGCAGTATTTAAAAGAACATCACCACAGTAGCTGCAGTATTTTCAATCAATTCTAAAGCACTGTTATGAGCGTCCACTATCTAAGTATTTATGCATTTTCTCCGGTATTTCTACAAGAGGGCTCTTGAATTGCCAGTGCATGGAGTGGGAGGACACTGGGCCCCAATAGGCAGAGGTTGCAATTGTAAAAAAAAATGCTAGAAATGTATTCTAAGAGACCTGCTTGTGACAAAAGCAATGAAAAGCCCTGGATGGAATGTTCGCTCAAGAACTAAGGCTTTTATCGAGCAACATACGAGACATACCTTGCACAGGCTGGTTAGGAGAATCTCCCATGATCGTTTCTTCTTCCGCTCCAGGTTTCCCTTCTTCTATCCTAACAACAGAGGGCGCACTGTCGGTTGTTGTTGGGACCGCCTGGGACTCTGCCACAGACAGGGCACGACGGGCAGGGACGGGGCGTAGCGTGATGGCGCTACGTTGGGCAGAGAGGAAGGATGACATGCTCTCGTCACCTGAGAAGATGTCACTCTCAGAAGCGGTATCTATAGGGGAGTAACCAAAATTCATCGTGGGGTATTTCCGAAAAAATAATGAAATTTTTGTATGAACGTGTGACCCCCAATTTTTCTCAATTTTCACTTCCATGTATTGAGCAAGACATGGACATTTGAGAGTATTACAACTTCTCCTATAAACACACAAACAAAAAAAAGAACAGCAAAACATTTTAGAATGGTCCTATAAAATGGAGTTGGACACTTAATGGAATTGCCCTTGTAACAATATTGAGCTTTTATATAGTGCTTAAGCAAACTATTTCTCCAATGACTTTAGATATATATTTACCCTAAAAAAAAAAAAAAAATTACTATTTCCATGTTAAGAGAGTGGGGGGGAGGAGGTGCTGATTCAACCATTCCCCAGGCAGGATATTGCCCATTCGGTCCTTAATTGTTCAGATTTTTATAGTTTGGAATGTTTATATCAAATTCTATTATAATTTATTTGAAAAAAAATCAGATCATAATGGATCAGGCATTGGCTTAAAGAAATAGGGGGGGGGGACAACAAAGAAAAACCACGAAAGTGAGAAATGGAGAAAAAAACTTCAATATTCTGAGAAGACAAAGAATACCTGTGGTCGGATCCTCTTGACTGCTGACCCTTGACCTAGATCTGCGGTATTTTTCATGAAGATAGTCATGATCCTGGGGCGTGGCAACATAGATGGGGCTGCCACGCCTCTTAGGGGCAAGGCTTGGGGGCGTGTCAGGTTTGGAAGGGCGTATCCTTGATTCCTGTTCAGTGTCTGTTGATCTGAAGGGGAAAATGGCGAACAAGAAACAAATTGAAAACCAGTAAAAATCTACGCAATCAAATTTTATTATTGGGGAGTGTGGACATACTGCATGTAGTAGATCATGGTCGTGTGGTCCAGTGGTTAGAGCATTGGACTCATAATCGCAAGGTTGTGAGTTTGAATCCCTACTCTGCCACTGTCACCACTTTGATAAAAAGGCCCGAGAGTAATATCTGTCGTCTATAAGGTCAGCCACTATGCCTGATTAACCTAGACGTAAAATGTTTCCTAGGTAATTGGTAATATACCAGCTTGGCGTTAACCCTAAAAAGACTGGGGGGGCTGATTCAGCCCCCCCCCCGACATTTTTCGTGATAAATCCGCCGCGCGAAATTTTTTGACCGCGTCGCTCGCTGACATTTTACTTTCAAGTCTCGCGCAACTTTTGAGACCAAAATTGTGACCCCCGGGTACGCGGTTCCAAAATTACGCAAAATTTCGTAAGTGCATGCAGACCCAAAATTACTCAAAAACGTGAATTTGTGTACAAATCCAATGCAAATAGTGTTCTTAGCCAAAATTCATAAATGTATCATGTTTCCTTTTACTGCTTAAAATCAATCAATTTTATCTTTTTTATGGTCAAAATAAATTCCCCGACAATTTCCATTGAAAAAACAATAAAAAACAAAAAGTAAAAAACAAAGAAATACATAAGAAATTTAGAAAACAATAGAATACATAAGAAAATAAATGTGATTTTGAAATTTTTTTTAAATCAATTTGATCAGATGCCTATCTAGAGTATGTGAAAATAAAATTAGCATTTCAGGGGCATTATTTGAGTAATTAGAGCAAACTTATGATTTTACGCATAAATTAGCATAATTAATGAGACATGAGATTTTTTGCAGAATTTGATGTTATAGTTTTGTAGATAATGCCATGGGTAATGTGTGTGCCAATTTTCGTCGCGATCGCGCGATCGACGGCCGAGATCATAAGGGGGGGCTGAATCAGCCCCCCAGTCTTCTTAGGGGTCGAAATAGCCCAGTCTATATAGGGTTAAACAGCAAAACGCTGTCCTGCCAAGTTCCTACGGGAGTTACCATGAACAGTAACAGAGACAGATCAGGCTGTCATACCTCTTAGGGGCGAGACTAGGGGGTGTGTCTAGCTTGGAGGGGTGTATCCATGACACATATTCAAATTCTACTCATCTGGAGCCTGTAACGCAAAGCTGGGCAAACATCGTTGAACATTTTTCAAGAATTTCTTCTTACCAGGTATCCATTCACCTCACCTGGGTTGAGTGCAGCATAATGTGGGTAAAATTACTTGCTGAAGGAAAACCCACGTCCTAAAGATTTAACCCTAAATAGACTGGGCTATTTCGATGCCTAAGAAGACGGGGGGGCCGATTCAGCCTCCCCTTCTGATCTCGACCGTTGATCGCACGATCGCGACGAAACTTGGCACGCGCGTTACCTATGGCATAATCTACAAAACCACAAGATCAAATTCTGCGAAAAATCTCATTGCTAATTAATTATGCTAATTTATGTGTAAAATCAAAATTTTGCTTTAATTAACTGAATAATGCCCATAAAATGCTAATTATTGGTACACAGACACTTTACATGAATCTGATCAAATGAACTAAAAAAAATTTAAAAATCACATTTATTTTCTTATGTACGGTAATTTATTGTTTTCTAAATTTCTTATGTATTTCCTTGTTTTTCGGCTTTCTATTTTTTATTGTTTTTTCAATGGAATTTATCGGGGACTTTCTTTGGACCATAAATAAGATGGAATTAATTGATTTCAATCAGCAAAAGAAAAAAAAATGATACATTCATGAATTTTTGCAAAAAACTCTATTTGCATTGGATTTGTACACAAATTCACGTTTTTGTCCGATTTTGGGTCTGCATGTACTTACGAAATGTTGCGTAATTTCGGAACCGGGTACCCGGGGATCGCAAATTTGGTCTCAAAAATTGCGCGAGACTTGAATGTAAATAGTTGGTGAGCGACACGGTCAAAGAATTTCGCGCGGCAGATTTATCACGAAAAATGTCAAGGGGGAGGGCTGAATCAGCCCCCCCCAATCTTTTTAGGGTTAAAGACAAGAGTCAAAACCACTAGACACAACGCCCCCTTTTAAAATGCCTCAAGTACATGATGTGCACTATACAAGAATGACACATTATTACTATTATCAGAGTAACATACGGTTCGCTACTAGGCTCTCTCTTCTTCTCCTCTGCTCTGACAAAAGGAAGCTGGGCTGCTTCTTGAACGAGGCCCTCTAGTGTCCCGTACTCGTCCAACTTGATCTTTGTACCTGGCAGCGAGCACTGGACAAGCTTCAAGATGGCCGAATGGATCCTGAAGTACATCTAATAGAATCAAATGAAATAGGAAATATACTTGGGATGGCTCAGAATGGGAGACCAGTAATATTCAACAAGATAGATAATATTGCACAAATCACAGATGAGTGCAAAATTGTCCTGTCGAGAGGAAAATGAGATGAAGATGCTCTATTCAACGAGTTGAATAGAATATCTCTATCTTTCACCGAATGTGAAATGTCGCACCATTGCATGAATAAGAACATTCGCTATTCATGTTAGCAACTAAGCAAAAATATGAGCAATAATAGAAAGAATCATTGAAAGCGATAAGCGAAATCCCTCAAACGCGCATTTGACCTGCATTAGAAAGGCGCATTTAGCCAGTAAACCCTACGCACATTGCACCTGCATTTACTAAGCACAATGCATTGAATCCACTTCATTTATAGTGACATCATCTTGTTCCTGACTGTGCAACAGTAAGTTATGGATGGTATATTTTGGATGGTACGTGAGCAACGAATGCTCAACATTCATCCTCCAATTTGCTCGCGTACAATGAGAAATGTCTTACCTCAAGAGCTTCTAACGAGAAATCTGTTGGGTTGTGGTAGGGTATCTTCTTTGG
The DNA here is from genome assembly GCF_018143015.1 of Lytechinus variegatus. Classification (NCBI taxonomy): domain Eukaryota; kingdom Metazoa; phylum Echinodermata; class Echinoidea; order Temnopleuroida; family Toxopneustidae; genus Lytechinus; species Lytechinus variegatus. The sequence continues at coordinate 21,459,769 of NC_054745.1, read as the reverse complement.
GTATCTTGCTTCACTCTCATGAAGATGATAACTAGCCTGCACAGATTCAATGAAATTCAATTCAATGCAATTCAATTCAGTGCAATACAATTCACTTTAAATCAACTCACTTCAATTCAATTCAATGCAATTCAATGCAATTCAATGCAATCACATTCAATTCAATTAAATTCAATTCAATTTAATGCAATTCAATGCGATTCAATTCAATTCAATGTGATTCAATTCATTCAGTGCAATGCAATTCAATGCAATTCAATTCAATTTAATGCAATTCAATTCAATGTACTGCAATTCAATTCAATGCAATTCAATACAATTTAATTCAATTCAATCCAATGCAATTCAATTCAATGCAATTCAATGAAATTCAATGCAATTCTATTTAATTCAATTCAGGTTTATTGCAAAATCATGACTGGCAGTCAATGACTGAATTTTACATGTTGACACAATGCCAATATATACAAAAAATAAAATCATTGAAATAAACAATAAATATACAATTAAATTGATATATGTGCAATTAAAAATAGAATTAAAGGGGATAATTAAATAGCTCAATATTGCACATTTTCAGCACACAAATTACAAACTCATTTACCACAATATTTATTACCACAATATTTAACAATCTTGTCAGACTTGGAAGAGCACTATAATAAAATATTTTGGTTTTATATTTAATCTCCTTATATAAAATTATGTATATGTCGTAAATTAGAATAGACTGATAGCATTTATTCCATTAATCATTAACAAAAACAAGATACAAGACCATACATTACATAGAAAAATCTTAAAATAATGAAATATTGATTAAAAATCTGGAAAAATTGAAAAAGTACTTATGAATGAATGAGGAGGGAACTAGAAAGGCATAGCTTTAATAGTGCTGCCACCTTTGCAAAAACTGGAAACTGAAAATATGACATTGTGAAATGCAGGGAATAATTTTCCTGGTATCATATCGCAATTTGCTCCACAGTTTTGAAAGACTGCTATGCATTAAGTCTTTTGTATAGCATATATTTACACAGGACTGTCCATTACTTAGTTGAGAGCTTTTCTCTAATGACCAAAGATGTTATTCAAAATTGTAAAGGAAAATTATTCCCTGGAAATGTATGATGCAATTAAATTCTGTATACCAGGGGGGGGAGGGGGGAAATGCACATTTTATATTCATCACATTACATTACAGAATTTCCAGGAAGAAAATAGAAAGGATTGATAGACATGTAATGATAATGATCCATACAATATGAGAGATGTAATATCATAAGGGTATAAGAGCACATGAAACAGAAAAGAAATGAGTTTCTTTTACATAATTTCTTCATTAACTGGTCAAAGAAAAAATATAGAAGTGAAATCAAAACAATGATGATGATGATGATAATAATGATGACGATAAATAGCATTTATAGTGCACCTTCTATCTAGTTCCCTATTCATATATGCAGAGGGTATTATCACACAGAAGGGGGGGGGGGTGTTATTATGAACGAGTAAAAAAAAAAGAGAGGATAAAACACCAAAAAATAATTTTTGACTGGATGAATGAAATTAAATGAAATCACTTTACCTTGAGATAATGTTGCAAGCTCTCTTCCATCAGAAGTCGCTTCTCGGCGACCTTGCCCAACATATAATGAACGAGCCATTCCTCGTCGCCTTCTCCCTCGCACATCGAGGCTCGCTTGAAGCAGTGTTCCGCTTCCTCCAGCATTTCCGCTTGTTTCACACTCAACAAGGCAACGTCTTCGTCGCTGACATTCAGCTGGTCTTTCTGTAAACATTAAAGGTAAAAGAAACTAGGTAAAGCAAATAATTATGTCATCGGACCTGCCAACCTTCTACAAAAAAAAGGTATTCTTAGAAGGAAAAAAAAGTATTTTTTGACAAAAAAGTGTATTTTTAAAAATTTATCTCAATGTAACAATCACCTGTCTGTAGTAGTGAGATCAGTGGAAAAAAAAGGTGAAATGACTCTACTTGAAAACTTGATAATTCACCCTTTTAAGCATGTGCTCGTATGCAAGAATTAACTTGTTCTTTTCATGCAACAGGTTACTGGCCCGGCAGTGATTTTTACCAGTTTGGGACTGTCAGACCTGTGCTAGTGTCACTTGCTGTGTATAATACATACTCCATGATCGGAAATAAAAAAAAGTAACAAATCACACAAAAAGAGTATTGGTGTATTCATAGCAAATAAGAGGAACAAATACTCTAAAAAGGAACGGTTGGCATGTCTGTGTCATGAGACAGTCTTCAAAATCAAGGTTAAACCATATTATCATAGATCATAATTTTGATGACCACTAACACAAATATACATCTGAGGGACAATGTATTAACATTATTTGGAAAAATACCTGACATGTTAATGAAATTTCATGCTTATTTTGCTCATTTCTCAGCAAAACACATTTTTTTCCATAGCCATTTGACACATACATGTATTATTTAATTATACATACAAAGACTTGGGTGATGATTTTATTGGATTATGTTCAAACTCATTTGAGATCGGTTCTCCAACTGGTATTAATCATTAACAAACACACAAAATAATTAATTAGTCATAATAAATTCCTTGGTTTGACCACTGCAATATAATACTGTTATTACTTCACGTTTGATGTTTTTAACCAGTTGTACGCTATGAATGTATAAAAACTGTACACAATTCAGCCTTTTGGCTGCTAAGTGCAATATCAATAAAACCTTTGCAATTCAATTCAATTCAATTCAATTCATGGGCTTTCAGTTATTTAAAAATAATAACAAACAAACAAATAATAGTCACAATTCTGGCAAAGAGAGCAGGTGTTTTGGGGCATAATTCCTTGGTGTTACAAATGACAAATAACATACAACGGTGCTCAAAAGTTGGTGAATCACGCCGGAAAATGAACATTTAAAGTGTTCAAGTTGTGCCATGTTTTAGATATTAAACTGTGAAGTCAGGTGATAAAATATTTCATTAAATAAAGTTTGTTTCTATGGGCTTGCCGGAATCTGTCGTGCTGCTGTCTACATTCAACACTCAGCATGAAGTAGTACATTTTGGGGTGGGGTTCACTCAGATTTGAGCACAACCGTTTAATAGTAAATGCATAGGAACCAAAGTCAGTCGAGTACCACACCAAAAGAAATATCGTTTCTAAATCGTACCTGCTTAATTTGTCTGGACGCATGTGAATGAAGAATATATGCGTAAGAACCGTATTCAATCCAGAGCGAATAGTTGGTAGCGTCAATCTCCAGTGCTCGCTTGAAACATCGCAACGCTGCGACGCCATGTTTGAAGATCGGTCCATCGCTCTTGGCATCCGTCTAGTATCAAAGAAAAAAAGCAGACACGAATAGTTCTTCATGAAATTATAAAAACCAACAGGACATGCATCGTTAAGCATATTTGCGCTCAAAGGCTTAGTCCCACTGCACTTACGGATGCAGACAGGATGTTAAATGGAAAATAATCTTGCTATCTTTTGGAAAACATTATGCATCTGTTGTGTACTCTTTGCATACGTGTTTCATATGCTCTTTATCCATCGAGCATCCGTCCACTGTGATTTCATTGTTCACCCGTTTTGCCCATTGTCTGGAGCGGATGAAAACGGATGGAGCCATCCCGAAATTCTGCTTGTCTGCTGTATCCTTTATGAGTAGGTTTTGTGTCCGTCAGCCAGTGGGACCAGGCCTTTACATAAAACCTCACTCTAAATTTGACATTTATGTACAGGATACATTAACAAGAACAGATAAAGTAAGCGTACCAACGTAGATGTTGCTTAATTCTTCCAACAAGTGATTCTGGAAGCATACACAGTAGCTCCCACGTCCAATATTAAAATCGAGAATGTGTAAAAACCATGATTACTCTCACAGGCCCGTATTCTGAAGTCGGGTTTAACTTAAACTCAGGTTAAAAGTTGTGGTCTAAGTATATGAAGCCAAAAGTATTAAAATTTTTATTAAGTTGTATGTTTCTTATGTTTACTGTGCTTTTTCCTGATTCATCGATGGTGAAGACAATCATCTATTTATACTTCCTACACAATTATGAATATTTTGAGAACCGAATGAGCTGAAAGTATATCTCTACTGTTAGTGATTATGTCGCAATTGGCTGTCCATACTTACACCACAACTTTAAACCCGAGTTTAATTTAAACCTGACTTCAGAATATGGACCACAGAGTCTAAATGTAAGATGTCTTGGACACGCATCAACATGTTTACCACATCACAATCCGACTTCCTCGGGCCATGTGCATCGAGTGCGATTTTAAACATTTTCAAAGATGTGTCACTGACTTATTTGCTGTAGCCAATCAGATGCAAGCATTTCCAGTAGCTTATAACATCAGTCATTGAAAATCACTGACAAAGGTCTTTATAAAATACGTCCCTAGATGAACACTTACCGAGTTATTGAGTTTGAGGTCAAGCCGCCCGACCCGAGCTAGGGCCATACCAGCCCAGCTATCTAACCGGTCTGGCGATACGCACAGGTCATGTAGGTAGAACTTGATAGCTTTCCTGAAATCAAGAATGAAGATTGCCATCAGAAATGAAATCATCAATTCCGTGGATTAGGAATACAGTGCGCCACCATCGGTTGCGGTGGACAGGCCCTAATTCGCAATGCCTCATGGGAAAAAGTCGACATCTGCGGTGCGCACTAGTGCATGTACATGTATGTGATTATGCTGCGCTGGCTGAAGAGGCTTGGCATAGCCAGCTGATTATTTGTAGGGTCCAGGCGGGAGGGATATTCGCCACATACTTATTGTTGGAAATTTAGACCGTTTTTAGTGATTGCTTCGTCTGCTTGTACCATATGGTCTTCATTCTTGAAGCATCACGTTCACATTACAGTACTAGGACTGTGCACTGCCTGCGCCTGCGCAAGGGTTCAACCCCAAAGTTAGAAATTTGACTGTCCGCTGCAACTGTTAAGAGGGTGCACTATCTGAATCATGATCCAATGCATTCAATACTAGACACTGCATTGCTTGGCAAGCTGTCATAATCATGTAGGAGGATATACAAATAAGTTTGGAAATACAATCTGGAAAAGCTTCAAGAATGAAGACCATGTGGTACAAGCAGACGTGCTGATAAAGATAATTGTCCTGAAATAAAAACGCACTGACTGGCACAAATACATACATTTAGGAAGCTGCATTTGCAGTCAATCCCGAATTTTAATCAACAGTCAAGGTACATGTAATATCATTTATATCATATATTCAGCAGGGTAACTTACCCAAAATCTTTATTCTTGAAGTAAAAGTCAGCCAGAAGATAGTATAGCTCTTGGACTACAGTGCTGAAAAATCAACAATCGTAAAGGAAAACAAAATAAATGTTTGATGCTACATCATTTGGTCTGCTGGTAATAAGTAACACAGTCAGGCATGATACACAAAAATATGCAAATAAAAAAACTGTTGGATCAGACACTCAAAATCTGTGCAAACATACATGTAGCTGTGCCATTCCCAGAAAAAAAAACAGTAGTCACAGAAAAAAATATCTTTATATATTTATCCAAGTCATTTTTTTTCTTCAGGATTTGAAAGTCTGCTGATCAGCAGAGAATAATAATGGCTTCAAGAGGAGTCCCTTGGGAGAATTATGTCCATTATTTAGCTGCTTGTTTGTTAAGCATCACTTTTGCACAACTAGTGGTGACAAACACAACACTTACACCAAGTGCCATTTAGACAAACTTAAACTTGGACCAAATAGTAGTCCAAACGGAGCCAGCCCACGTAGACATTTTTCCATGTAGCAGAGACCTACACGTATTTACACTGGCAAGCTTATATCATAGATTCCTAAAATTGTGTTGTTTTGTTAAGCAGAGAGTAGGTGTCACATTTAACATTTCCGAGGAGTGTTTCAAGAAGCAACTTGTCAGTGATTTAACCGACTAGTCTGTTAAGAGCCAATCAAATGAAAGGAATTCATTAGCTTAGAACAGTTGTATCAAAGGCTCCCTAGATTGAAACCACATTCCCTCAATCAGACCCTGTTACCTTGACACTTAAAATCCTTCTAATTTGCTCTGTGCCAATCGGATGTCAGTAGCTTGTAACAGTTTTCATTGAAAATCACTAGTTATTTGTTTCATGAAAGACTCCCCAGAATGATAACAAGTTCAAAAATGCAGAACCTTGACCTGTAACGCAAAGGTTAGCGATTAATCGTATGCCCGTTTTTCAAGATTGATTGTACATTGTAGTCAATGCAATCAATCATAGAAAACTGTTCAACTATTATTGATAAGCATTGTGTTACGGGGCCCCCTGTTACCTTGAAACTTGGAACCCTTCTGGTAGCACCGGGGCCTTCTCGTTGCTCCCATCCACGTAGCCCTGAACCAGCTCCAGAGCATTCTCAGGTCTGGTGTCCTGTGGAATGACCTTAGAGATCTTGAGCAGGAGGCCTTCCAGCTCGGCGGACATGGAACTGGTCTTGTAGCTGTCAAACTCTGGGAAGGTCTTTGGCTTGAAGTAATCGAAGATGTAGCAGCAGTTGGACCAGTCGAGTTGGACCTGGAATAAGAGTAAATTAAATGACCAAAGTGGGTCTTGAAGAGCTCTGTTGAATATTCCTCAAGAGCAAAATAATACCAATCACAAGTACAGTTTGTCATGTAGCTGCAAATTCTGGGAAGACATACATGTAGGGCTAGAAGAATCGGGAGATGATCAGCGTCAGTACTTGGACCAGTCCAAGTGAAGCTGGAGTAAGATCGAAATACATTTTGTCAAGGTTCCTCAATCAAATTCTTGGGCTTAACACAGCAGAGAATGCTACAGTGATACTAATCCAATCCCACAAGATTAAAGTTTTCTTGTAGCTGCCAAATCTTGTCTGCATTTTTCTCAGTAGGGTGTTCATAAAGACAAAACACTGATCTGTGTCTGAACAATCCATGACTTTTTCTAGTCTAACCCCAATCGCTCCATGATACTGTAGACATCTCGTCTTTGTGTTCTTGGTAGGGTGTCCATAAAGACAAAAGAAACACTATTCTGTGTCTGAACAAGCCTTACCTCAATCGCTCCATGATCCTGGAGATGTCCTGTTTTTTACTTTCTGGTAGCGTGTCCATAAAGACAAAAGCACTATTCTGTGTCTGAACAAGCCTTACCTCAATCGCTCCATGATCCTGGAGATGTCTCGTCTTAGTCTTCTTGGTAGGATGTCCATAAAGACAGAAGAAACACTGTTCTAAGGTATGTCGAAGGTCACTCGAGAATGGGTGCCTCTCATCCTCAGAGTACTTGCCAAGCTCTGTGCTTAGGACCCGGATGTACAGCTTCAGAAGGGCTCCCTCGCAGTTACAACACCAGGATTGTCTGGATGAAAGAGATCATGAAATTCAGATTGAGTATGCATCCTTAATTACTGAGTGCAAGCCACACATTGCATCTCCCATAACACACAGATGCTATCACTTAAATCTAACAAAGTGGAAGTCACACAAGACCGTAACTCCATTTTAGTTAGAAGAGCATAACAACAAATTACTGAAAGACGACATGACTCTCATTGGCCTCAGCTTTTTGTCAATTACACTGAAACACATATTGGTCCTATCTCTCATTTACAAATGGAAGCATGGAAAATTTGTGGTGTAGCGGTTCTGACTCTCTTGTAGTAATCAGAGGGTAGTGTGTTTGAATCCCAGCATGGTCTAGCGTCCTTTGGCAAGGCATCAATCCACAATGTGCCACTTTCCATCCAGGCAGAATGCAAAAGCCTATGTACAATGTAGTATGGCTAGCAACCAAGTCTTTAAACTCTTGTCGGAATGCTCCCCAGGGAGTGGAGAAGGTAAATGGATTGTATGCGGGCATGCAAGGATCCCATGACCAGGTAGTAATATATAAATAACGTGCTTAGAGACGTTGTTCCAATGTAAAAAGCACTATATACAAGTGGGTTATTATTAGTAGTAGTAGTAAATCAATTGGATATTTCTTATTTATTATTTGATTGTTTTGTTCATTCTGTCTGCAAAATATGCAATAAAAATTTCTCACCTGCCCAGGTAATCATGAGCATTCTCAAGTAGCATGAGGGAAGATGATAACATTGGAACTGAGCTGGGTGAACAACTTCCATCTGCTCCTTCATGGTCAGACGAGGGCAGGCTTTTAGCCGCTAAGTGGTCTTCCTCGCTGCAAAGTAAACAAGTCAATTCAATTCAATGCGATAACTATGGAAATAAGTCTACAGAGGCGCAGCCGAGTGGGTTTAAAAGTTCAGTTACCTTATGCTGTCAAAACCTACCGATGCACCCACATCTGTGCATCATTTGTTTTATCGAATGGTGGAATTTTTTGGCAGAAAAATCATTTTTTTTACAACCATGCATAAGTAATTACAGCACATGGCTACCCAAGCATCCGGTAAATTTGCCATACATAAACAATTACTGGATGCATGGTAAATTTACCGTATGTAATTATTTAATATGCATGATACCCATTCTATAATATAGAAATAATGAATGTGTATGCCTATAAAGGGAAGAATATTTTCAAGAGATGAAAGATGTAAAGTTCCATTCAACGAGGCTAACGCCTCGTTGAATGGAACTTTTAATCTTTCATCGAATGTATATATTCTTTCCATTGCACAAATATTTACATTCATTATTTGTTTTATATAACTCATATAAGTTACAAAGTTTTTAAAATGTAAAAAAGGAATAAAAAAGATTAGATTGGCCAATTTCCATCAACTCCTTTTCTCTGATAACTGCTAGTCGGTGGATTACACCATGTATCGACAGCTACAGCTCATCAGCCCTTTGCTTTCACTGTTTTGTGACGCACATTGCTTCATGGATTCACACACGCAACACACATACACACATAGACATACACATGATTATAATGAGGAAACGCTAGCGCGTTTACCGTGCAATGGAAAAATAAAAAATGCACGGTCACCGTGCAATGGAAAATTACAAAATGCACGCAGTAAAGAATGGACCAAATATTGAACACCTTTCAACCAATCAGATGGCAAGAATCTCCGTTTGAGTTATATAATACTTACTATTCAATGATGTGGTATAGAACAACCCAAGGCATGATCAACGTGGGATTGGTCGACTCGATGACATTTTGATCCATGATAGTCCATTCCATGATCATAATGGCTATTACGAATCGTGTCAGATCACATGACGCATATTGGACCAATCAACTGTGCAGATTATTTTCAAGAGGGTTAAAATACATTACTACTTACTATTTAATGATGTGGTAAAGAACAACCCAAGGCATGATCGATGTGGGATCGGTTGTCTCGTTGACATCATTTTGATCCATTGTCCATTCAATGATTATGAGGCTATTTCGAATTGTAGCTTATAAATGAGGCGATTTGGACCAATGCACTGTGCAGATTATTTCCAAGGTGATAATACTTACTATTTAATGATATGGTATAGAACAACCCAAGGCATGATTGATGTGGGATTGGTTGTCTCGTTGACATCATTTTGATCCATGGTCCATTCTATGATCTTGATCAAAATGTTGACGGCCTTTCTCAGTAATCCAGTTCCTCCCGTCCCCAATGAACTGATCTCACAACACTCAAATGCTCTGAGAATAATTAAAGAAATATAATTTTTTTCATTGTAGTTATTTCTTTATTTCAAAGAAAAGCAGAATACAAATAAACAAAGTGAAACAATGAAGAGTAACAAGCGAAACCAGGTCCATGAACCTATACTGGTTCAAGGCAGGTTAACATATAGGGGAAGGCGGGGTAAGTTGTGACAGTTTTTGCTTTTTGCATGTTAGAATTGATATGATTAATAATCTTGTCGAAATAAGTACCTTGCCTTGAAATTTCATTCTTCTGAAATATTTTCCACCTATATATAACTTTCTACCCCAACACTGAAAGTCATCGTGACCTTTGAAAAAACCGATGTCAAATGGCTCAACTTGCCCCATATATGGGGTAAGTTTGAGCCACCTTCTGGGGTAAGTTGAGCCACAAAAACTATGTACAAAATGTTTGGGGGAGAACTAGCATGTCAATTTTTTGTTTAAAGTCTTTTCACTTGCTAATTCTCTATAAATACTAACATCCTGTAAAAGGAAAAGAGCAGTCATGTATATTTGCTCCTTTCAGCCTGCATTTCAATCTATTTTTATGGTTTGTTTGTTTTTTAAGATACATTACCATAGGAATTACCATGGCTCAACTTGCCCCATGCTGTTTGGCTCAACTTACCCCAGTCCGAACTTAGTGCGATAATTTTGTATCCACAAATTTATTATACATCCATCATATAAAAGACTATGACAAGAATGAAGATCCATACCTGGACTAATAATATTGTTATCATGTTTTTATTATATTCAAAGACGTGTGTGTTTATAAAGCACTTATCTATTTCACACTCTTTTTTACTTTTTTGGCTGAAATTCATATTTTTCCCTCTAAAAAACTACTTTTTGTTTCAAAGTTGGAAACAATGTGGTGGGGTTAGGGGTTATGCTATGGGTCATCAATACATGACACCACCACAATGTCTGACTCATTCATTATTGGCCTGGGGCTGGTGGCTCAACTTGCCCCTATGCTCAACTTACCCCGCCTTCCCCTATATATTCTATATATATTGTAAAGAAATGGATGAAGAGAACAATGGTAGGCGTAGCTTAAATCAAGGTTCCCCAGAGCTATATATATATATATATATATATATATATATATATATATATATACAGTGCGTCCCAGAATAAACGAAACCGAGATTTAGCGATCATTTATCATTACTTAATCATAAATAGAATAGACAAATGACCTACCAATTTAAAGCTTAGTATCTCCTCTTTCATCTGATATTACTTAGGTTATTTCTTATTCACGCATGAGTGAGCAAAAACAATTTGAAGAAAGGATACCAAAAATTCATTTGGCGGGGGTATCTGGGTTTCAAAAAGAAAACCACTTTACTGAAAAGTTCAATATCTGCTCTTTAATTTGGTACCTGAATTACAGAAAATGGTCAAGAAATAAAAAAGTTCTGGTCATTTGAAATAAGGCTTGTATTTCCATAATTTCATGAGATAAACGTGTTTCACCGGTTTCCCACAGAAGCTTTCGCATGATGAACAAAAGATTTAATGCATGGCTAGTCGTCAACAAAACAGAGTGTCGAGTGAGTTTGAAAGCCAGCCTGGAGAACCTCTTCATTTTATGAAATTATTGAAATTAAAGCCTTATTTCAAATGACCAGAACTTTGTTATTTCTTGACCATTTTCTGTAATTTAGGTATCAAATTAAAGAAGAGATATTGAACTTTTCAAAAATGTGGTTTTCTTTTTGAAAGCCAGATAAGCCCCGCCAAATGATTTTTTGATATCCTTTCTTCAAATTGTATTTGCTCACTCATGCGTGAATGAAAAATAATCTAAGTAATATCAGATGAAAGAGGAGATACTAAGCTTTAAATTGGTAGGTCATTTGTCTATTTTATTTATGATAAATGATAAATGATCGGTTTCCTTTTTCTGAGACGCACTGTATATATAAAATGCCTATTCTAAGAAAGGTATAAAGCACATTACATGTAAGTTATTTACAATGAAACAAAACATAAACATACATGTATGCAGAGATCATTGGCCTTTTACAAGATTGTTCCATTACCTGTGGAATATACATGTATTATAAGTCTGAAACATATGAATGAATCATAAAAAAACATAATAATAATGATAGGCATTTATATAGTGCCATCTATCTCGATATGAATCTATTCGAAGGCGCATTGTTGTTATCATTATGACCCCGGCTTTAGATCAAGCTGCCTTTCAGAGCTCGGTGCATTCAAGGAATTAATCCTGCCAGGTACCCATTCACCTCACCTGGGTTGGATGCAGCATATTTGTGGGTAATTTCTTGCTGAAGGAAACTACGCCATGGTTGGGATCTCTCCGACTGTTTGATCTCTGTATATCTTTACCCATCTATCTTTTCCATTATTGATAACACATGTATGTTGTGGGAAAACACGCCATGGCTGGGATTCGAACCCACGTCCTTCTGATTGAAAGACGAGAGTCGTAACCACTAGACCATGGAGACCCCACATACATGAGGCTACTGGGGATGATAGGATCTTGAAAGACACTTACCTTTGAAGATGGTGAAGTATCTTATTGAGGGTTTCCAACCAGAGTTGATGGAAGGCTTGCAACCCATCTCGCTGGACACCTTGCCACGTCTCAACCATTCCAAGAACACAACAGAATATACTTTCCTAGATAGGAGAAAAAATGGGAAAGGCAAAGATGAGGAGGATTCACAGCTGCATTTGCATGACACTATATATGTACATGTATCTGTTGAAAAAATTAACATTCAAATGTTTATGATGATGATGGTGGTAATGATGGTGATATGATGATGGTGGTGATGATGGTAATGATGATGATGATGATGGTGATGATGATGAAATACGTTCCCACTTGAGATGATGGTGATGTGACCCTTGTCAATACAAACAGATTCCACCATCGTATCTTTCAATGCTATCTGTGAATGATTATGGAAAGCTAAAAACATCTTTCTGGGGGTGTTTCTTTGACACACCGTCTGAGGGTTATGTTCAAGCCCCCCCCCCACCCCCGGAAATCTTGCGAGCACCAAAAGTTTATAGGATATAAATTTAAAAGAATTACTTTGGTATCTTTTAGCTCCATCTGTGACTGGATGAGAAGAAGAAGCTGGGAGCATCTCTCGGGGGTATTCTCCGGACGCACCGCCCTCGGCGTGTGTCTGAGGGTGGGGCGGAGGAGCTCCACCACCTTCCCATGTTCCCCCGAGGCATGGAGACGTTGGAGCTGCTCCAGGCTTTGGCATCGCTGCAGGGACTCCACCTCAGATGTGATGCTGGCTGTAAAATAATCACAGAAAAGGAAAAGTAGACTTCACCCAATCTTACAATCTGATCATCTCAACTATGGAAAAATCAGCAATGCCCACATCTAAAATGCAAGTTTGTTCATGATGTATATTCATACATTCACCATTTTCGATTGGTTGAAAGCCAAGTTGGGTTTCATTACAGCTCTATCTGTAAGGGGCATCAAGTCGTCTTGTTGCCACTTATCTGAATTGGTTAGGTATGAAGGATGGTGAGTTTTCTGATAAAAAAACTTTACTACAACATATCTTTCAATAAAAGTAACTGCTAAAAACTGGATATAGTAAGGTTTTTGTATTAGAGTTAAAACATTGTAATTTTTTTTCAATGTACCTCTGTCGAGACTTTAAAAGATCTTCTCAAAACTTTATTATTCAACACTTCTCTCCCTATGCGCCTTGAACACTCTACACAGTGGATTTGGCACTTTTTAAGTCACGCATTATAAATACGGGCTGATGCAGTCAACTCATCATCATCTTCAACAAACCCATTCTCTCTGTGGAAATTCTTCCTTCAACCAATCAAATGTAAGGATTTAAATAGCTTTTAACAGTAACTTGCTCTGTGAAACAGGGCCTGCCTATACTCTACCTATTGATATCATTGCTCCATGTTTGATGTTTGTCACTCTAACTTCAGTCGGCCTCTGGTCTTCCATCGCAACATCTTCATCGATCTCCATCTTCTCCTCCTCCTCCTCTTTTCCTTCCTTCGTTTGTTGTCTATCATCCTTCCTCTTCTCCTCCTCTCTCTTCAGAACTTCTTTGCACTAAAAGACAAAATCAAAATCAAATTAATCAAATTTTCAAACTCATTTCCATTTTTAACTTCACTGATTTTCACCAGTTTTCATTTGCATCCAAAAGGTTCACTGTAATACTGCCATACTTTGGCAAAAGGAAGCAAGTTACATAAGTATCATTAGTTGTATATGAACAATGTGTGTTCATCATTTACATAGGCATCAACGCAATTTAACAGCATATTTTCTTCTATATCTTTCCACAGAACGATCATTTCTTCCCCAAATTTTGCGTGAACGTGCAATATACAAAGGATGTATCAGAAACAACAATAACTCAAATTTGACTGATGTGTCACTTGCTTCTTTTTGCCAAAGTTGTGCAGTTAATTGAGACCATATGTTCTTATTTACTAAATTATGTTAGTCAAAGATAACTGATAACATTCAAGGGATGTTACAAGAAATTCTTAATCAATTATAGGCTAAGTTTAGGTTCATTGTTGAAATCAATTGATATTTTACCTGCAGTCTAAAATACAAACTGATTCTCAACAATTGGAATCTATCAATTAAAATATTTTTGCACAATTGCATCCAGGGGCCTGTTGCATAAAACATTTTACCTGAGAAAACTCTGGTAAAAACTGAAAACTAAGGTTAGTCTGATTTCTGCCATTGACTTTAAAACAGGGCAAAAACTCCGGTAAAAACATCAAAGTTTTCTCAGGTAAAAAGTTTTATTGAACGGGCCCCAGAATGCTTACTCTATTGAGACCACCATTACCTATTTACTACACTATAATTTATTCACTGATCTACAGTGCAATATATTAGATTTTAGGCAATAAAGTGAAAGATAATTGATAACATTATAGGCATGTTGTTATAACAGTTAGAATCGAACTAGCAATTTCCTTTTTTTGTGATTGAAATATGTTTCTACCAACACTCCCGTCAGAAAAGAACACATCTTATCCTGTTTTCAACAGCGATCTAGCAATATCCTTTTTGTGATTGAAATATGATTATTCAAACATTCCCCTCAGTAAAGGACACATCTTATCCTGTTTTCAACAGCGATCTAGCAATATCCTTTTTGTGATTGAAATATGATTATTCAAACATTCCCCTTGGTGAAGTTCACATCTTAAGGCATCGTCACACCGCCCGAGCATTGTTGGAGCGGTCGTGGAGCGGAGAGAAAAAATCATCACCGCTCGCTATAGTTCACCATTTTTGATTTCGATTGTTTTTTACAATTTTGTGAGCGAAATTCGACCCTCTCTCCCTTCCGCACCACGACCGCTCCAACACTCGGGCGGTGTGACCAGGCCTTTACCCCGTTTTCAATAATTGGAATCGATCTAGCAATTCCCTTTTGTGATTGAAATATGATTCTTCAAACATTCCCATCGGTAAAGTATACTACTTACCCTCTCAAACGCTTCTTCACCTTCCGCCGTTTTTCCGATCTGAAGATAATACCGAGCCTGCAGCCAGTGTACTGTAGGGGGAAACAACATGATGATAATTTGCTTGTTGCCGGTACCAAAGGCCAAAGACCTGGCAATATTCACTGAATCAATGTGACTTCCTGGAGGTACATCCTATTATCTCCATGGTACTACATGTACAATATCCACTGATGGTTGCACAAAAGGTTCCCCATTCATTACACATAATACACTTAAATGATCAATGGTACCATATTGCCGGTATCAAAGGCCACAGATCTGGCAACATGTACTGAATCAATGTGAGTTCCTGGAGGTACATCATATCATCTTCATGGTATTATAATATCCACTGATGGTTGCACAAAAGGTTCCCCATTCACTAAACATCATTGATACACTTGAATGATCATTGGTACCACAATAAATCTTGCCGATATCAAAGGTTAAAGGTCTGGCGACATTTACTGAATCAAAGTGACTTTCTGGAGGTACATCATATCATCTTCATGGTACTACACCACCAACTGATGGTTTCACTAAAGGTTTCTTATTCACTACACTTTACATAATTAAATGAACAGCGGTAAACACTGTACCTCTTGCTGGTACCACAGGCCACAGGTCTGGTAGCATGTACTGCATCAAGGTGAGTTCCTGGAGGTACATCATATCATCTTCATGGTGCTCTCCCCATTTGAAGGTGCAAGTTGTGGTATTTGCACCAAGCCTGCATGTAGAAGAATATATGTATTTCTGTAATGACTGCCTATCATTACTGATTTAACTGCATTATTATGGTCTCATGAATTTCAGATTGTCATTGGCACAGTTTATATCACGCCACCTTGTTTCTCCATCTTGCATGAAAATTTATTTCCTTGAGGATAATCTTTTATTTGCTTATAATGATTCAATCAATGAAAATAACATGCTCATTGCAATCTCGGAAGATTTAAACACTTAAATAGTGAATAGTCAGTTGAAAAAATAGTGCAATTCTGATAATTGAATCTTACAGGACAAGTCCACCCCAACAAAAACTGGATTTGAATAAAACGAGAAAAATACAACAAGCATAACACTGAACATTTCATCAAAATCGGATGTAAAATAAGAAAGTTATGACATTTTGAAGTTTTGCTCAATTTGCAAAACAGTTATGGTTGGTATTGTGCATTTAGTTGTTGACGTTGCTGGCCGTCCATAGTTGTGATTGATGGGATCAATCGCAACTCTTTGTAAGACGGGGCCAGACATCATACTGATGTATCAAGAGCAACATAAATTGGAATTTAATTATTATTATCATATACCAGTTTCATTAACAAATGCACTCCTGTCAGGTCCCTTCGTTCATCCGACTCTCGTTTCTTAGTCGTTCCCAAATCTGCTAAGACATGGGGGCCCGGGCTTTTGCTCATGCTGTCCCTGTTCAGTGGAATGACCTTCCCCTCGTTATCCTCGTGACTGACTTCCATCGACACATTTAAACGCTACCTTAAGACGCATCTGTTCAAATGCTTCCTATTCTTAATTGTTCCTTAATTTATCTCTGTATTTGTACTGTCTCCCTCTCTCTCTCTCTCTCTTTCTTTTACTGCTCCTTGGGCACTCTGCGGAGTGGATTTGGTGTTGTGGCTCAGTGGATAAGTCTCCGGACTCTAAACCACAAGGTCCGTGTTCAAATCCCACCACAGCACTAGCGTCCTTTGGCAAGGTGTTTATCTACATTTGCCACTCTCAACCCAGGTGTAGTAAATGGGTACCCGGTAGGAAGAAATTCCTTGGATGCTCAATGCGCCTGATCAGGGTAGCCGTGCTAAAGCCGGGGTAATAGTATGCAGCGCTTAGAAACATTTGTATTAAGCGCTATATAAATGTTGCATATTATTATTATTTGGCATTACAAATCAAATTTATTATTTCGATATGATCATTATCATATACTTACATGGCTGGTGATGCTGCTGGCGTATTACCATTAGTCTTCGCAGACAGACACCGATCAAGGTTGAACTCCGCTGATAGAAGACACATCATACTCATCTCACGAACGACCATCTCGTCCTCGTCACAGCTGAAGAAAAATGAGAAGGATCAAGTCAAAATATACATTAATAAAATATGAGCTTTATTCTTATCTCTTGTACACATTTATCAACCATCAGGACTTAATAGCTACCAATCTTTTCCATTATTAGCAATAGATAGAAATCTACCTTGTGTTCCATTTCAAACACTTTCTAAAAGTGGTCAAAAATCAAACTTCCGACAACGATTCTGGCAGACTGATATGCTTTTATCAATCTCTCATTGACATCTAGGAACACAGCTGCCTATCAATCAACTCACTCAAGATCATGTTCGTCTACCAGTCTTTATGATCGTAAGCAAGAAATTGAGATTTTACTTCAGAGAACAATTCAAGCAGATTGATATGCTTTCTCACTCTTTTGTAAACATCCAGAAACACAGCTGCCATTTTGGGCGATCTCAGATCATGTTTTTCTACCAGTCTTTACAAATACTAGCAAAATATAGAAATCTAGATAGTTGCATTTCAAACATAATTGAAATTGGTGAAAGATTTAACCTACCAGAATAACTCAGGCAGACTGATATGCTTTCTCAATCGTTTGTAAACATCAAGGAACACAGCTACCAGTCCATCAGGCCATCTTATATCGTGTTTGGCTACCAGCCTTTCAAGATACCTGCTCATGACATCAATGATGCCATTATTCAACTGACACTCAACAAGTAAACTGTGAACATCATCCGATTCATTGGCTCTGAAGGCATCTCTGTCATACACAGGGGATTCTGAAATGTCAGGAAAGCAAGATATATAACAATGGTAATCTATTGGGTGATATACATGGTCTACCTATATGTAGTATGCCTAGCAATTAAGTCTTGGAACTCTTGTTGAAATGCTCCCCAGGGAGTGGAGAAGGTGCATACTTTGTATGCAGGCATGCAAGGATCAGATGACCGGGGTAATAATATGTCTGTAAAGCGCTTAGACATGTCGTTCTGATGTATTAAGAACTATATAAATGCGGAATATTATTATTATTATTACCTTCATTTAGTCTTATGCCATTCAGTCCAACATTTTGTCTGACAACCATTTGGTCCAATCATTACTTTGTCCTATCATCACTTTGTCTAATCACAAGTTCGTCTAACACCATTTCGTCTCATAACCAGTTGGTCTAATACCCATTTTATTTTCATTCATTTCGCCAAATTAAAACTTAGTCCAATTAGACAAAATGGTTGATAGACTAAATGGCTATTAGACCAACTGCTTATTAGACAAAATAGAAAGATTAAATGAGAACAAAGTTTGAAATTTAATATTTATTTTGAGTAATTTGGAGGGAGAGATTACAGGAGATCCCGCCCGCGCATGCGCAGTCATCATTCAAAGCATCAAATATGACTCCTGATAAAACAGCAAGAAAGATTAAACTAAGATGAGAACAAGTTAGAGCTAATTTTGCCCTTGAGTAATGGGAGGGAGTGGGGGGCCTGTAATCTCTCCCTCCAAATTACTCATAAAATAAATATTAAATTTCAAACTTTGTTCTCATTTAATCTTTCTATTTTATTTCGTAATTCTCCTGGAGAAATTACAGGAGATTTCAAAGCTCAGGAGGCATATTTGATACCAAAATTACACCAAGTCACAACCCTGGTGTGAACACAACATAACCTCTACAACCGAGTATGAGGCACTGCCTAACAAGGAGGCTGAGAAGTCACTTTTCTGATCCAAAGCGTATGATAGAGTTGTTAAAAGTTTTCTCATTAGTCCATCCAGCCTGTCTGAGATAATAGCAGCGATGGGAACTTCTGACCTCTCAGCTTCTGACACCGACGCAGCCCTCGTGGATTGCGCCTTATAGAAAACAGTGTCTATACCCCAGCTGCAGCTAGATTTACTCGTATCCAAAGGGAAATGGTTTGTTATAAATTAACTTATCCTCACATGAGGCTTCTGATAGCTGATAAAAAGGAACTTTTTATGATCCACTCAGACGTTCTGTTCTTCGAATATAATGTTTTAGATAATCAAGAACACACAGTCGCTTATCTAGAGGGTAAGCTTCCAATGTCATATCTTCATATGCCCTGGTCTGTCTTGTTCAGTAGTTGACCAAAGCAAAACGTAGCTCCACTACTAGTATCTTTAAGAGTCATATGCTCAATGTTTAACTGATGAAGCGACTGCACCCGCTGCGCTGAGGTTAGTGCCAAGAGGGTGACAATTTTTAGGCCCAAGAGCTTGAGGCTAAGGGTTCTCTCAGGTGCTAGCTTAATTCCTTAAATGGTTCAACACTAATTTAACGTCCCAGATATGTTAGTGTACCTGGGTTTGGGTGGTCGAAGTTGAAAGGTTCCTTTCATAAAGTGGTGCACTAATGAATGAGTTCCCACTGTAAAAGGACCATCTAAAACTAAAAATTTAGACAAGGTACTTCTGTACTACTAGTGTTCAAGGTACTATAACCAGCTCCGTGTTCACATAACTTGTAAGGAACTTCAATAAATGTCTTGATGATTGAACATAACTCCAACCTTTGTCTAAATAAAATTTTTCCATTTTCTTATGTAGATACAGCGCATAGGGACATGCTATGCTACATGCGCTTTACAAGAATTGAGCATTATTATTATTAATTTTTAGTAGAGTCTCTCCGTGAAGACCTTATGATCTCCGTGGTCTTTTTTATTCAGTCTCTTGAAAAGTTTCCGGAGATCGTGCAACATATACATCAATGTGATCTCAAAAGGGGTGAAATTTGAGAAGGGTAAAGTTAGTAAACCTTTCCTCCTCTTGAATTCTACAGGTTTCCCTATAATTTGGAGCAAGGGAAGCCGTGATTGTGAGGGCCAATATGGGACACCTAGCAAGCCCGTATATCTTTGTCATTCAGAATTTTCTGCAAGCAACTTGGCATGAGACATTTATACGTGGGAAGACATAAAAATTCAACTTGGCCCAGTTTAGAAAAAAGAATGCATCAACCAAGAATGCACTAGGATCGGGTTGCCAAGAGACATACCTAGGCAATTGATTATTTAGTCGAGATGCAGATAAGTCAATATCTGGTGAGCCAAAGTAAGGAGTATATTGGTTAAAAGCTTGTTTATCCAGTGTCCACTCTGTCCTATCATTGAATTTACGAGTCAGCTTGTCAGCTACTACATTTAGCTTGCCTGGAATATAAGAAATAGACAGCCAAATATTTCTCTCTAAACACCATTTACAGATTGCATTTGCAATTTCATTACAACTACATGATCTATGCGTAGTAGGATATGGTATTTTTCATAGATGTCCAAAAGGACTTTAGTCCGAAAAAGGCTGCCAGTAATTCAAGATAATCAATCTCATTATTCTGAGCTTTGGCAAGCTCCTCGGCATGACATCGCCCATCTTTACTAGAATTTAGCTCTATACATGTAGTTTCCCATCCCGAACTGCTTGCATCGGAGTACAACTCCAGGTCCGGTTCTTTACTCTCAAAGACGAGTATACAATGTGCAGGTTTGCTATCCACCATTCAAGATCGTACCGAGCTGCCTGCGAGAGTTGCATGGGTCTATCAAAATGACCTTTGTTAATTTTCAGTGCTACAATTTTGTCCAATTCCAAAGCCCGATAGAAAAGAGGGCCATATTGGACAGCAGGGAATGATGGTACAATTTTCCCAATTGTTCTGGAGACTGCTCTAATACTAGGCAAGTTAGTTTGGAGGAGGCCTATAAGCAACACTTTTTAACTTCATTTACCTTGTCAGAAGGGAGTGTAATGGACATATTCACTGAATTAAGGACCAATCCAAGGAAAGTAATTTCCTGTAATGGTTTGAGTACCGACTTATCAGGGTGAATAATAAACCTAAGCTCTGATAAAAGACCAACCGTGGCATCAATTGCCTTCTGTACTTGGGCCTTATTGTTACCAATAATGATGGTGTTGTCATGATAACCCACTAAGATGTGGTTTGCTTGGTGCAGTGTGGCAAACACTGGTTTCAAAATTTTGGTAAAGAGCCGTGGTGCAGTACTCAAACCATTTGGTAAACATGTAAATTGAAAAAGCGTGTCTTGCCAAATAAATCTTAAGTACTTTCTATCTGAAGGGTGAACTGGGACCCAAAAGTAAGCATCCCGGAGGTCCACTGAGGCAAGAAAACAAATTTTCTGACATTGTGTTGCTGTATGTATGCTATCCATCTTAAAATGCTGACAGCCATACTTTTTCAGGTCAGAAAGATCCAGAATAACTCTTAATTAGCCCAGTATTTTTCTTGGGCCGAATGTTGGACACGAACTCTCCATTCTCATGGGAGCATTGTTCAATCACCTTTTCCTCAAGTAAGTGTATAATTTCTTGATTTTAATTACTTCAACTGTTCTGATATGAAAACAGTGTGGGGGTAGTGAACGGTATGGTTTAATTGATAAATTTTCAAACTCTAATTTATACCCTTCAACAGCTGATAAGATGACGTGATCAGAAGTAATATTTTCCAATTATTTACAAAATGCCTCATTCGGCCACCAATAGGAAACTTTGAATAATCATTGAGTTAACTCGCCTCTTCAGTAGAAGTAGTTACTTTGTTTTCTTCCAAGATGCACCCTGCTTTGGGGGAAAGGGGCTGTTGAGAGGCATTCTGCTCTGCGAGCCTGGGTTCTGCCACTGGTCATGACCCTTGTTCTTGTGTCGTTTCCACTGGGGATGCCCTAAAAAAGGACCCTATGGTTGCCTGACCACAAATCATGTTGGGCTGATTGAGCCCATCCAGATTCACGAGTACTGGTTTTATTCCTGGCATATGGGTGATATGTGTGAGACATGCTTGTCCTTCAATTGGCCTCTCATCATCCCTGCAGCTGCCCACTCAGGTCTTTCACTTGCTTAGCAAGATCATCTCCAAATAAGAACTTGCCCACTTGGGAAGATTTGCACAATGGTGTAAATTTCATATTCATATCAGGTCTGATAAGACGTTTCCTTGTGCAATTTAGCTCAAAATTGGTATTGCTGAGCAAAGCGAGGCAATCTTGTTGAGCTTCAGAAATATTCTCTGGGTCTAAAGATTGCATGAATGCTGTCAAACCTCTGGTTAGTGAACGTTGAATTTTTTGTAGTTGCAGGTTTCTTTGTCTAGTTAGGCCTACTTGTTTTAGTTTGTCCCAAATGGGAGCATTAACTCTTGGCATATCGACCAAGGTTATCAATTGCCGTGCCCCATCTCTTGGGGCTGGGCAAACTTAGCGGCTAATGCCGGTATGCCTGGGCCTTAATTGGCCCACATCACATTCACCTTCCCCACTCTCGAAATCTGGAGCTTGTGAATTGCCATCATTGACATTGGTCACATGGACCTGACCTGCGTGGAACTGTATTTAAGAATTCTGATCATCATAACCATTATTATCATCGTAAAAAGACAGCCTCAGAATACTATCTTGATAATGGCTGACCTATGCCTGGGGAGTAACTGGCTCCCTGACTGGTTCTGAAAAGCCTGGTTCTCCAGTGCTTCAGTCAAAGCGATTCTAATTTAGTCTCTCCACAAACTCAGAGTTTGAAGTTGAGGGGAAAGGTTTATTCTTTTTGGGCTTGGCTTTGTTGGTGTCATATCGGTTCCTATGCCCGAAGAGCCCGACGGAGATTTAATATCTCCTTTATCTTTATGTTTTTGACAATTTTATTGGGCTTGGCTTTCAATAGTGCCATATCGGTACCTATGCCCGAAAAGCCCGACGGAGATTCAATCATATCTCCTTTATCATGAAGTTAACTGTATTCGACGAAGTCGAATACGAAGACTGTTGATGCGACGCTGGTTGCTGGCTCGTGGAACGGGTCCCTGCGCCCGGCTTCGCCGGCGTCTGGGCCGGTGGAGAACCGCACTCCGCTGCGACTGAGTCGCCGGCGGGCTGGTACCCACATTCAAGAAATCACGAATCATAATCGTATTTTTGTCATGAAGTACTCCAATTCGAACCCAATGTCGATATCAAAAGGAGGTTGTAATAGAAACAAGTGGAATGCCTCTGGCCGTCTCACCTGCATCACGCGGTTCAATATAGCAGCAGTGCTGACTTTGAATACTACTCTAACTCGCACAAGATGTTCAGTGATACATGGTTACTCTTATGTCCACTTTTTATGAACTAGACCAATAAACTTACAGAGATTCACCAAAAAACCCCAACATGGCCAAAGTTCATTGACCTTACATGACCTTTGACCTTGATCATGTGACCTGAAACTCAAACAGGATATTCAGTGATACTTGATTACTCTTATGTACAAGTTTCATGAATCAGATCCATAAACTTTCAAAGTTATGATGGTAATTCAACAGATACACCCAATTCGGCCAAAGTTCATTGACCTTTGACCTTGGTCATGTGACCTGAAACGTGCACAGGATGTTCAGTGATACTTGATTACTCTAATGTCCAAGTTTAATGAACTAGACCAATAAACTATCAAAGTTATGATGGTAATTCAACAGATACCCCTGATTCGGCCAAAGTTCATTGACCCTAAATGACCTTTGACCTTAATCATGAGACCTGAGACTTGCACAAAATTTTCAGTGATGCTTGATTACTATTATGTCCAAGTTTCATGAATCAGATCCATAAACTTTCAAAGTTATGATGGGAATTCAACAGATATCCCCAATTCGGCCAAAGTTCATTGACCCTAAATGAACTTTGACCTTGGTCATGTGACGTGAAACTCATGCAGGATGTTCAGTGATACTTGATTAACCTTATGTCCAAGTTTCATGAACTAGGTCCATATATTTTCTAAGTTATGATGACATTTCAAAAACTTAACCACAGGTTAAGATTTCGATGTTGATTCCTCCAACATGGTCTAAGTTCATTGACCCTAAATGACCTTTGACCTTGGTCATGTGACATGAAACTCTAATAGGATGTTCAGTAATACTTGATTAACCTTATGGCCAAGTTTCATGAACTAGGTCCATATACTTTCTAAGTTATGATGTCATTTCAAAAACTTAACCTCAGGTTAAGATTTGATGTTGACGCCGCCGCCGCCGCCGCCGTCGCCGCCGCCGCCGCCGCCGCCGTCGCCGCCGTCGGAAAAGCGGCGCCTATAGTCTCACTTTGCTTCGCAGGTGAGACAAAAAGCTCTAGCGCATAATTTCCAGCAACCAACTCGAAGGGGAAGAAAAAGCAATTTTTATCTTACCCCAAATGGCAGAAAATGACTGCCAAAATCAATGCTGCGAACGTAATGACTGCGCATGCGCGGGCGGGATCTCCTGTAATTTCTCCAGGAGAATTACGAAATAAAATGGTGAGTGGATGAAATGGCAATTAGACCATGCGGACAGTAGACGAACTGATGGTAGACCAAATGATAGTATATGATAGTATATGAGTTGGCAACTGGACGAATTGGCATCAGACGAACTGGAACTAAACCGACTAAAGGGCTATTGGACCAACTGGTTATTAGATGAAATGGTGAGTAGACAAATGGCAATTAGACCATGTGGACAGTAGACGAACTGATGGTAGTCCAAATGATAGTAGATGAGTTGGCCACTGGACAAATTAGCATCAGATGAATTGGAACTAAACCGACTAAATGGCTATTGGACCAACTGGTTATTAGACGAAATGGTGAGTGGACGAAATGGCAATGAGAACATGCGGACAGTAGACGAACTGATGGTAGACTAAATGATAGTAGACGAGTAGGTAATTGGACAAATTGGACTTAAACCAAGTCCCCCCTCCAATTTAATAAGGGTTAAATCTTTTCATATAACTTCTCTTAAGGGCCAAGAGTAAGGTATATGTTTATGGAGATTTGGAACTACCCAATACTAACAATTTTCTGAACTAACCCCTTGTTTTCTTTACATCTGGTTCCACAGAGACATTCTCTCCGGACTTCTTGGGCTCCAACTCCTCCTCCTCATCATCACTAGCCAAGAGAGTTGATGGAAGGAACTGACGGAGTACCTCAGTATAGTTTATTATCTCCTCTTCTTCTTTTTTCTTTACTGTAGTATTACGCACCTGTTATAAAAAAGTGGTTTTATACCATATAATGAAGTTTCATCATGATATCATGGAGTACCTCAGTATAGTGTATCATCTCCTCTAATTGTACACTTCTTATCATGGCCAAGGTAAAATTTTAATACAAATATTGAAAATTATACTGGAAACTGATAGGGTACTTTATTTCTTACCCGAGCTGAGCGTCGTTTCCCAGGGGCTGGCATATCCCGTAACATTTTCTTCCTCTTGTGTCCTCTCCGGCTCTTTTCTGATTTGGCATCCTCGACGTCCATAGACATTTCATCTAGTTTGGAGAGGAATAGAGATTCAGTGGTGATACAAAAAGTTAAAAAATAAAGCAAATAATGCACATAGCTACTCATGTCTTTTCTCTTCAAGTCCTCCGAATTATGCATCAACAACAAAATCAGGAAAATGGTTGTACGATCCTGTTTTTGGCAGGAATCCAATTCAGTGCCTTTTCCCTTGTTTTGGGAGGAACAGAGATTCAGTGGTGAAACAAACAAGTCAAAAATAAAGCAAATAATACAAATATTCCCTTGACACCTTTTCTCTTCCAATCCTCCAAATTCATGCATCGACAAAACAATGGGAGATCATGAAAGCAGCTGTGCAATCCTGCTTTCAGCAGGAATTCAACTTAGTACTTTTCCATTTCATTCCTCCTCCTGAAGATTTAGCAAGTGTATGCAAATTTAACTATGGCAAACCATTTTATCATTAATAACAATAATAGTACCCAATATTTATAATGCGCTTTTCCTAAATAACCCAAAGCGCTTACCTAATTCATACAAAGACAAATACAGAGTATTATATATGTATAATGAAGGCAGTTGCCAAGAACAAAAAGTCTTCAGGGACTTCTTAATTGAGTCAACTGTTGGAGAATGTCTAAATGTGAGAGGTCCTATTCAGTCCTATTTCTTGATATTTAGAGGCAAGTCTAGAGATTGATACAGAGAGTTCGCAAGACCCAGGTGAACTGCCAAATGATCTTTTTTATTCTGGCAGAGACGTGAAGGTATGAATCATTCATGAGCATGGCAATGCACCAATCTGCAACTTTGACACTGATGATGTCATGGGCCTGGGTAAGTTTTTATTCTGTGGTACAGGGTTCATTGATGCAAATGATGTACTTGCTGATTGGCCGCTTCCTCTCAGGTAGTGATCCACTAGTCGGAAACAATGGTTAACATCTTAAAGGAATCTAAGTCAGGTGCCTCAAGGCTCTGTGGCTGAAATCGCATTCACCTGGCTTTTCACTTTTAGTCTTTTTTCAGCCTATTGGCAGATGTTTGATATAGACTTTATAACAAGACACAGAGCCTTGTCTAAAGGCTAGAACATTCCCTGCTTCAAGGGACTATTTCACAAAACTTGTTACAATAACAAATTTGCAAAAAGCTACTGAAATCCTTCCATTTGATTGGCTGGTTTTAAATTTGTTATAATATGTTATATGTTACAAGTCTTTATGAAACCATACCCAGTACTCACCATCAGGTTGCAGCTTTGCTTTGTCCTGAGAAGACTCGCACACGGTAGACTCCCTACCAGACTGTTGAATGCTATCCTGGCTACTCCCGGCTGTACTGTCTGCCTGCAGTTCAATGTTTGGCAGGTCTGATGCGGCTGGGGTGGAGTCTAGCCCTGCAGTGGTGCTATCAGGAGGTTCCTGCCCTCTTTCCATCTTTGAAAAACATAAGAAAAAAATAATAGGAGAGCATCAGATTTAATCCTCTTTTATCATTGTACACATTGCCAAATCTCTAATATCATTGTACTTCTTGAAATGGCATGAGCGAGGTATAAATGTCATTGCATTCCCTCTGTCTCTTATTGTTTATTATATTACAAGCAAAGTCAATAGACATTGATAACAATGTAGGGAAACTATAATACCATATTGCCCAAACTATGCTGAAAAGCGGGGAACCCTTGTCTCGTCAGAAATGAGACAATCCTGTTATTGGGCAGTAGAAGCATCGGTCATACAGCATAATGCACTACCGCGCTCAACAGGGGAGCGTTTCATGAAAGGACTTGCCGGACGTTTTATCCGACAAGTCCCATTTTATCCGACAGTTACCATAGTAACATTGCTTATCAGCCAATCAAAATCAAGGAAAGATGTCAGATCTGACATGTCGGAAAAAATGTTGATGAAACGCTCCCCAGATCTCGACTCTTTCCCATGATGCCTTGCGAATTTCGGCCTGTCCAAAGCAACCGATAGGTAGCGCACCATATTGTGAATCCACCGAATTACATAGGGTTGGTCAGCTGGGTACATCGAACAATTTGGGTAGGAGGCCTTACTTCTGTAGCTGATGCAACTGTGGCATCCTGTCTCGATCCTCCCTCCAGACTCTTCAGATAGGATTCTGCAATCTGCTTCAGGGTCCTGGCAGAACTTCCAATAGTTCCCATCGGTTTCGGTGACCCAGCATCCTCTACTTTAGTTTTGCTCTCATCAGGGTTGATTTTTGTATCCGACACAGTTTCTACATCCACGTACTCTACAGAATCTAATGTAAAACACAGAAATGACACAGTAAGAATAATTTGATGGCACTGAAGGACAGAGGAGGCAAGGTGCAGGATGCTAGATAGATACAGAGCTGCCAACCTTTAAAGTAAAAGGTTAGTAGTAATCCAGAAGCTCAAAAGTCATAACATATTTTGACATAAAAGTTATAATTTGGTGGCACTGAAGGACGGAGGAGGCAAGGGAAAGGATGCTAGATAGATACGGTTTATTTTCATTTGGTCTAATGCCAATTTGTCCAATTGCAAACTCCTCTACTATCTTATTGCATTGAGGTAAATTGTTCGAGAGAAAGAAAAGAGGAAAAGAAAGAGAAAGAGAAGATGGAAAGTAAGAGGAACAAAATGTCATGAAACAAGCTACTGTGACAAGCTACTGAAATTCTTGGATCTGATTGGCTGAAGGCGACTTAGTTAGTGAATATCACTGACAAGATGAAACAACCCTGCACCTTTTTGTTTTGATTCTTCTGCTTCAGCCACGGCTTCATCTCTCTGCCCTTGGGTCTGCTCTCCCATGTGCCCTGGGGTCTCTGTGGGTATCTGACTGTTCTCCATGTCCCCTCCTGTTCTGCTGGAGATCGGGGATGTTTCAGCAGCCTTCTGTTGGGATGGATCTACATCCATCGGAATAGGGGATGACTCCATCTCAGCACTCGTTTGTGAGACATCTTTGGGTACTGTGGATTTTTAAATTGAAACCTTAATGGTCCGTATTCCGAGCTTGAATTTAATTCAAAATGTGAAGGGTTTTTCACAAAGATTTAAGTATGATAAAGATTCGCTTATATGATATGCAACATGCAATCTTATTGACTGATACGCAGTAGCAGAGGCTACGGAAGCGGGAGGGGGGGGCTGTAGCCCCCCTACTTTTTTCCAAAACAGTCCACAAAAACGGTCATGCCTCTTACAACAAACGCAGCTATGCATTCAAGTGTGACTTTAAGTCATACTTAAATCTTTGTGAAACACCCTCCTGGTCTGAATTTGTGGTTTAACTATGGAAAGCCAATCATGACACAAACCCCTAACTGAAAGGGTTTGATTTATGACCCCATCTTTCACTCAGATCATTTGCATCTCAAAGAAAATAATGACTAATAATATTGCATTTATAGGGCATTTAATGTGAAGATCGCGAAGTGCTTTTCATTAATTAGAAGAATAATTGAATTACAATTATTTCACATTCTACATTATTATGCTAGCATCAAATATTACATGACATATCATTACAAGGTATAATTTATTAAATGAAGCTACACTACATTATTAAACTACATTGATCAATAACTATAATAGTGAGGATAGGTTTTAATAGTTTAATAGATAGGATTAGTTTTCTTCCCCATTGTAGCATAATGAAAGAATAGTGAAATGATGAATCTGACAATATTAAAAAAATTTGGCTTCTCATAATTTGAACAGAGTTAAACAAAGGCTTATACATGTATGTTAACCCTATATAGCCCAGGCTATTTTGAGGTTGTGCTGTTTTTGACGCCACCCCCCCCCCCCCCCATCAGGGGCCCATTTCATAAAGGACTTCTGTTGTACCTTTGCCATTATGGCAAATACCATGGCAACAGGGCTCAGCAGCCAATCATAAACAAGGTTACCATGGTAGTTGCCATAAATGGCATAGTTACAACAGTTGCAAGTCCTTTATGAAATATGCCCCACATCTTGACCGTTGATCATGCGACCTCAACGGAAATTGACACGCACATCACCCATGAGGCAATCTCCGTAATTTGACTGTCTATTGTACCAAAATTACCACCAAATTTTTTGAAAATTCATTAAATATTTTTAGAACTATTGCGCAGAAACCAACTCCCATATTTAATGAGCTGTTAACTTTGATCTTTGACCCGTGGAATCCGAATTCTAACTTAGCCTGCATTTTGGTGTCATCTACCTACACACCAAAAATTTTAAAATCCAAAAAAATATTTTTTGAGTTATTGCCCGGAAACCAAGTGAGGGGACGGACGGACAGGGGCAATGCTTAAAGCCCCCTCCGGACTTCGTCTGCGGGGGCATAAAAATTGCAGTATAAGATTTTCTATATATTTAATTTTTTATTTATGTTATTCCTATTGTACATACCTGGTTCTTTTGACTTGTAATCCTCCATATCAATTATAGTGACAAGACTCTGTGAAGTAAACAAAAATACTACTAATAATGAAAGGCTACTCAACCTTCATTACTCACATCGGTATGTCTTATTATTTACTTTGATTAGACTTTATGTATTAAATGATTTGAAAAGTTTCCATCAAAAGCTTACCATAATTATTATAATACTACTCAACTCACGACTGGTGATCCCTTACTATGCTTTAACCCTAAAACCGCCCGGAGCATTTTCCGTGACCATTCAGCTGCACAAAATTTTTTCGACCGCGCAAACACTCTTTTTACTATGAAGTCTTGCGCATCTTTTGAGACCAAATTTGTGATGCCCAGGTATGCGGTTGAAAAATGATGCAACATTACGTAAGGAGATGTCAGACCCCAAATTACTCCAAAATGCGATTTTAAGTACCAAGTCAATGTAAATTGAGTTTTCTCATCTTATTCATAAAGATATCATTATTTCTACTTTCATTGGCAGAAACTGATAAATTTTAGCATAATTATGCTAGATTTTGCTCTAAATTTGGTGAAAAAACCAAAAAAAGGTAAAAAAAAACGGATCCCCAGGTCATATACCAACCCAAAAAGCCCAGCCTGGTTAGGTAATCAGCAGTTTGGTGTAACTAAGCAAAGACTTACCATTGGTGGATCCTTTGAAGTCATGTGATCATAAAGGGCAATTAGTCTTTCTCCAAGAGGCTTCCACCTGGGTTAATAAAAAAATATAATTCAATTCAATTCATTTATGAATAAAATAAAAATGAATAAGACAAAAAACAATAACAAAATAGATGTACATGGTTATATTTTCACCAGTTTTGATATTATTGTAACATTATAAATTATCAGATCTGGTAAGTAGCAGCAGTAAAATTTGACAAGCAAAAAAAATAAAATAAATAAATAAAAAAGGGTCATCACCCCAAATGCAAGGTCATTTTGACCCCCAAAAAAATTTGACAAGGAATAAAAAAAAGGGTTATCACCCGAAAAGTTCATCTCACCATCATTCATAAAATACCAAAGTAGTAGGTGGACATTTGATATTGTGTCCCCCCTCCCTAGGATATCGGCCCATGGTTATTGGTAAGAGTAGTAGTATAAAAAAAGAATAATGCAAAATCTTACCTAAGTTCAGTCAAGGGTTGAAGGAACTTGATTCGAGGTAAAGGTGGAGGTTTGGCAAGCTCTTGTCTCTTATGCCTCAGGGCCAATGCATCATCTACTATCTGTGATATAGAATAAATATTGATATAATAAATTGAAAGATAAATCAAGTAAGCATGCGGTATATTTAGTTCCAAAGACCCCGTACTTTACCCTAATTGTAGTCAGTTCCTTAGACGTCCATTTCAGAGATTTGTGAGGCCCATCCCCATCAAAAAACAAGTTGATGTGGGACATTGTATTACTATTGCTTTAAAAAATATGTGACATTTGATGGAATTCCATGCTTATTTTTCTCATTTCTCAGCAAATACACTTTTTCTTCCAGAGCTATTTGGCACATGTTTTAATTATTTATACATCAAAACACTTTGGTGGTCATTTTATCGGATTCTGTTCTAACTCATTTTGAGAACGTTACCACAACTGGTATATGTCTTTAAACCAGACTTCAGAATATGGCTAGAAAGTTAAGATACCTTCTATATGGTAATTTTGTTATCATGATGTAGATATCTTTGATATGTAAATACTGTTAACTTTTGTTAAATTGTTATGTAGTCATTGCTAGAGTAGACTCAAGATTTTCATTCTTAAAAACATGTTTCTATCTATCTATCTAAACTAGAAGGGGCCAGACTTGACTAGCATTCATGCTATTTTCTGGTTCCTATTATCCTTGCTTTTCTATGTATTCATAACTAATTGTCAATTTGTATTATCATTGCATTGGATAATAAATTCATTCATCATTCATATGCAATTTTCATACCTTTTTTCGCTTATCTTTGGGTACTTCATGGTAATAGACATCATCATCGCTAAAAAAGAAAAAAATAAGGAAACAAATTCTTTCATGAAAATTTGAGCTACAGTTCTCTATCAATAGCTAGCCTGGCTCACACCATTCTGGGCATTCAGCTGCGTATTGCCTGGATGCTAACAATCGCAGCCTCTGGCTTAGCAATCATGGTTACATGTTATCACACCATCATACATACAGATTGAGACAATTTTGTTCTAAACATATAAATCAAATGCTGTGAAATACGGAATCTCCGATGAAAAACTCAGATGAGCATCGCTAATACAGACAAATATACATTAGGTAGATGACACAAAGCTTTAATAGCAATCACCATACAACATTAACCATACAGCCTTGTAGATTATATCACACACTATAACTGCAAATTTTCACAGCGCCTGCGCAATCGAACGCCGAGATCTCAGGGGGGGGGGGGCGGCTGTCAGATGGGTCCAAATAACCTGGCTCTTTGAGGGCTAAAGCAGCCATATCTTTGTTACTGGTTGTCTGATTTCTTTCAAACTTTCACCATTCTGTTTTATTTATTTTTCTTCTTTCCAATATATGTTATGACCAAGGCTGGATTCCTCTTTAAAAAGTTTTATGACCCCCCTCCTTCCAACCTTGGGTAGAAAACAAAACTGTTCCTTACCAGTGTTTGAACAGATCTAAACAATCTCTTCTGAGACAAGGCTGTTCAGAGTAAATCTGATCTCTCAGGGCTAAACCTACATAAACAGAACAACAAAGAAAAATAAGCACCTTCAGTGAGCCATTAAAACCTATCTAAACATAAGGGCCTGAATTCACAAAGGTGGTTTTTAAAACTATCAGTTGAACCCATGGTTAAAGCAGATTTCCTGTATAAATTATGCTTATTTACCACGTATAATTAAAAATTTCAATGTTGATGCACGCTTTTGCCAGTGTGCCAAATTGACGTCTGTTGCCATAGTTAAGTCTTATTCATAAGTCCACTGTTTGAAGAGTGAACTCATTAATTCAAAACAGTGGACAAAATAGCGTGGATAACCACAGCAACAGGCATCAATTTGGCGCACTGTGACAAAAGCCCGCATCAGCATTGGACACTTTTTAATATATGCAGGAAATAAGCGTAATTTATACAGGAAATCTGCATAAACCATGGGTTCAACCGATGGTTTTAAAAACCACCTTTGTGAATTTGGGCCCTATGGTACAGCTTACGTTCAATACTTCAGACATAAGAAGCAACCTTCTTTTGGTAAGACAAGAGTCATATGCAGGAATTTTAAGACTGCGTTCAGACAATCAAGTCTGTCGCTATTGCCTCGTTTCTAACGTAAAGCTTTGACAG
Organism: Lytechinus variegatus; assembly: GCF_018143015.1. Classification (NCBI taxonomy): domain Eukaryota; kingdom Metazoa; phylum Echinodermata; class Echinoidea; order Temnopleuroida; family Toxopneustidae; genus Lytechinus; species Lytechinus variegatus. The sequence goes on along the minus strand of NC_054745.1, from coordinate 21,426,438 downwards.
TCCTCAGACTTTTAAAACCTTGAGATATTTTAAAGCCCACCAAACATCGATATTGCATTTCTTATTCAATGTATAGTTGTTTAAAGTAAAGTTCACGCCAACAACAGCTTAATTTGATTGAAGAGAAAAAAATCTTGGCTCCAGATCTTTAATGAGACACAAGTGGAATACCCTGTGACTGGAAATTCATGCCAAATTATCATTGACACTCTATTACTCTTAATAACAATACTACTACTAATAATAATAATGATAATATTGATAATTATAATGATAATAATGATAATCATCATCATCATCTTCAGATGTACGACATTTAGAACGCAGCTATCTTGTGTACAACCAGATTGATAAGAAAGACTCTCGGACATTAGTAGTGTAAAAGTTCTTAGTTGCACTTGAATTACTTGATGCTTTTTGTTAAAGCAAAGTTATTCAAGAAACAATACAGACTTGCTCCTGTAGAGGAATAATAATAATAATGATAATACTAATAATTTTTATATACCCACGTTAGCCACTTCAGCTCTTATGATCTGTTCTCCCAGCGGGCCCTGAATAACATATTAAACATTATTATTACCCTTCTCTATTTTGCAACGTTGAGTGCCTGACAAGAAAGAAGTGCCTATATTTAAGTCTTTGGTATGACTTGGCCCGTGTTTGAACCTATGACCTTCCATTCATGATGCAGACACTCTACCACTGATCCAATTATGTCAAAGCTTCATGACATAGATCTCTTCTTATACTTATACTTTGAAAGTTGTGGCATTGCAAATATGTATAACTGGTTAAAGTTTGATGACAATGAAAACTGGCACACGTGTCTCGCCTCTGCTAATCAAGCCAAACAATAAACCAATCTGGGGGGTGTTTCACAAATATTTAAGTATGACTTAGAATCAAACTTAAAGGCCTGGTTGCATCCATTATAAAAGGCATAACCAGCTATTGACCGGATTGGTCAGATCATGCCTGGAGGACGTGCACTTCTGCGTATTGATCAATAAGATTGCCCGTTGCATATCATGTACTCGTTTTTATATAAAGTGTGACTGTAAGTCCTACTTAAATCTCTGTGAAACACCCCCCTGACATACTTGTATTTTTTTCTGGTAAACATATATTCTCATAATGTTACCATGTGTCTTGATATGAACAACAAGATACATGCAACTCCAAGTCATACTTAAATCTTTGTGAAGCACCCCCCTTTATACGATCAAAAGACAAAGGATACTTGCCTTTTGTGTAACGTTTGTCTCTTTCTAGGGCCTGAGCGATGTAGTATAGGCAAGCTGGAAAGAAAATAAGATGCATAAAAAACTATGTGCACATATTCTTCTGCGCTGTAATCAAGAGCTACTGAAATGCTTGAAAAATTAATTTAGAAAAAGGAAAGAAGAATGTATGGAAATTAATGGAAAAGATAGGTTTTAAGACTAAGTTAACGCAAATGAGTGACACCACAATTAGTTCGCAACTTGCTCATATGCATTATGACATGCATGAATTAGTATATGATTTTTGAGTTGCATTTTGATGCAACTCTCTCATCCAACGGGCCCTTGATAATCAGAAGACAATACTTACTGACATAGTCATTGATGGCATATAGGATTGTACAGAGGAAATCCAAGCAAGGCCAATGGAGTTTAGAACATTTCAGGCCCTGCTCGAAGGCCACCCTAGCCAGGGCTAGCTGACTCAGCTTGACCGCTACGGTGCCAATCCGATACCAGAGGGTGACGTCGGTACTGTCTAAATTGACAGCCTGTAATATGAAAATGTAAATGCTGTGTGATTAAAATATTCATGAATAGTTGGATTGTATCAGGCTCCTTCAACCCTCACTGTCCCCTTCAAAATCCAGTGAAGAGTTGTAGTAGGTTTCCATCCATCTGAGCACATATAGTATGGCACATCCATTCGAATTCAGAATCTGAAAAAGGCAGAACACTTAACATTTATTTCTGTGTACAAACCAATGGAATTACAACACTTCTAACACATTATGACATTACGGTCTCAGGGTCGGTGAAAGCATGTACGTGTAAGAAGAAAGCCTATTTTCGAAGCCTGATAATCAAAGTCATTCTTAAGCACCATACTCGGCCGGAAAGTGGTGAAAACGAATAAAGCTTGCATTTCTGTGTGAAGTAGTGTAATAATAATAATAATAGACAGTTCTTGTATAGCACATAACACATTATAAATAACGTCTCTATGCGCTTCCAAAGGACTTGGATATTATTACCCTGGCTTTAGCCCCGCAGCCTTTTACAGCGCTGGGGCATTTCAAGGAATAAATTCCTGCCAGGTACCCATTCACCTCACCTGGGTTGAGTGCAGCACAATGTGGATGAATTTCTTGCTGAAGGAAACTACGCCATGGCTGGGATTTGAACCCACGACCCTCTGTTTCAAAGTCCGGAGACTAATCCACTGGGCCACAACGCTCCACAAGCACAAGCTTTTGATGGGTATATGATTTGTCATTTTCAATTTTGGGTCTGGGTCTTTAATTTCACTCTTGAAGCATAACCTCCCTCCCTCCCCCACCCCAACCCTCTCCTACCCCCCCCCCCCCTTCATATACTGTACCTCCAGATAGTTTTCCATAGCAGTATTCATATCGTCCTTTCCGAGTGCCAGATTACCCAGATTCTTGTAGCTTGAGTATTTCAGGGTTATTGCTGTATTGGTCACTGCTCCTCTCCTCTCATCCGGAGAAACCTTCACCTATAACAAATCAAGTATTGCAACTATAATCTTAATATCTTAATATCAACTGATTTGTGGGGCATAGTGAAAAATATTGACTGTTCTGTAGTAGTGAATGGCTACGTTACATGTAGCTTTATGTGCAATACAGACAATTATAAGAAATGTTATGTTATTCTAGAGTCACTCCTCCTCTTCACCTATAGGGGAAGGTGGGGTAAGTTGAGCATAGGGGCAAGTTGAGCCACCACCCCATGCTAATAATGAATGAGTCAGACATTGTGGTGGTGTCATGTATTGATGACACATTGCATAACCCTAAACCCAACAACTTTATTTCCAAATTCGAACAAAAAGTAGTTTTTGTGGCTCAACGTAACCCAAAATGGTGGCACAACTTACCCCATATATGAGGCAAGTTGAGCCATTTGACATAAGTTTTTTCAAAGGTCACGATGACTTTCAGTGTGGGAGAAGAAAGTTATATATTGGTGAAAAACATTTCCCAAGAATCAAAATTAAAGGCAAGGTACTTATTTCTACAATATTACTAGTCATATCAATTCTGACATGCAAAATGCAAAAAGTGTCACAACTTACCCCGCCTTCCCCTACTAATACAAGAAGAGCAACTGTAATAAATCATCCTAATATCAACTGCTTTGTGGGGCGATGGTGAAAAATATCAACTGTCCTCTGTTTATATGTTTATAGTGCACGAAGACTGTAAATGTAGTTCATCGCGCAATATGCACGAATATATATACAATAAATATTATGTCATTCTCCTTGCTCATCATTTATCTGCACGGCCCGTCTACAGTCTACCGTGAACTATACAATTACTTTAAGTTTATTGCTGAAATTCCTTCTATTTTTTTCCTAAGTGCTTCGAGACATGTTTGTGATAAGCGCTATACAAATCATGTTAATCATTATCATTAGAAATAATGTAATTAATGAAGCACTCATATGCATTCTGCAGATCACATACTTCTAATCATAATAATAATTATTCCTGCTACCCATTTAAAAAAAAAAATCCATAATTTATTGTTCGAAATAGACATGAAATGAAATACTCCGAAAATTTGCTTTGCCCAATTGATCGTTTAATTGTTGAACGCCAAACAGGGTAGCAGCAACTCCCATCTTTTAACGTCTTTTGACGCGGCCGGGGTTTGAACCCCCGACCTCCCGGTTGTGAGACGGACGCTCTACCAACTGAGCCAACACACCGGTTACGGGCTGGATGCAGTCCAAGCACTTCTATAAAAATACAGTTAGATTCAATATTCCAGGCGAGGTTACCTTAGAAAGGAATCTTGTCTGAAGGAGTTCATTGTAAATGTCTTGTGCCTTTTCCACGTTCCCACTGCGTTGAAACTCAAGCGCTTTCTTGTAGAGTGAGAACGCTTCCTCTTCCTGGAGAGAAAAAGAAATATCTCAAGATAGGATTACATTGGATATGTAATGTTTTGCATTATGGACATGGTATTGCCTAAAACACCAAATGCGATACAGGAGCACATTTATATTTATAACTATTAACACTTTAAATTGATATTTCAATCTTACTTAAAATCGTATATTGACCTGCATTACACATGGTGTTATTTTACCCCACCCCCCCAAATAAATAAATAAAATGAAATAAAATAAAATAAAAATGGAACATAAACCAATCCATTACAAAATTTCAATTTGGGCAATTTTTTACATTTTTTTAATTGACAGCTAAGTTCATATGAACCGTTTATTTGTAGCATGGTTTTACAATGAACTTAAGATAGTTCAGTGATTGAATTAGCAGAATACTGAATTTGATGTACGTGATTTAATTTAAATTATTGCTTTACCTATCATAATGACATAGTTTGGTGCTAACCTCGATTAGCAACTTGCAATCATGTTAGCTCCAATTAACAAATGTTTTTGTTCAGATGTGATGTAGTATTTCATGTAATTGTACCGGACAGTGAGAATTGGTACTAAATTCAATTCGATTCTCGATTAATCCAATGCCATTCAAGGCCTTGTCATGGATGCCTTGCCGACTGCCCTTGAATTAGTAGAATTAGCAGAATTAATACCGAATTTAATATACAATATTGTGATTTAGTTAAAATTACTATTTTTCCAATAATAATGACATTGTTTTGGGCTCACCTTGATTAGCATCTTGCAATTATGTTTTTGTTCATATCTATGTAATGTACTATTTCATGTAATTGTACCGGATTGTGAGATTTAATAATAATAATGAGACTTGTAAAGCGCCAAATCCACTCTGTAGAGTGCTCAAGGCGTATAAGAGCCAAGAGATAAATAGCAAAGTTTTTATAAGATTTTTGAAAGTTTCGACAGAGGTACATTTTTTTAATGTCTTCAGGAAGCTATTCCACATGGTAATAAATTCAATTTCAATTCTCAATTAATCCCATGTCAATGAAGGCCTTGTCGTGTATGCCTTGCTGACTTCCTTTGATGTCCATCCCATTGGCCTTAGAGAGTATATTGCGCCCTTTTCAACTTGTTTTTTCCCATTCAGGCTGTAATATAGAAATCATCACGTTGGTGCAAGAACGCCCTTAACACCACACTTTGCGCATCGCACGCGTGCAAAAACGCCCTTAGCAACACATGTACATTCAGTGCATTGTGTATGGGTGTTTGTGCACCGACGAGGTTCGCGAATACTTTTTTCTTGCACCGACGCCCTGCAAGGTGCCAAAAAGAAAAGTGGGCTTGTCCTGAAGTTATCAAATTTAAGGCCAGATACTTGATTACAGAGACAAAGTTCTTTTATATTCATTTTTTATTCTTTTATATTCATTTTTTAGAGACAATAAAGTTCTTTTGTATTTACCTGAGCTTCTTTAGTGAGTTCAACTTCTGATTCTTCATCGCTGTCCGAATCTTCACTGCTCTCATTCAATGCCGATATCATAGACTGAAACAAAGAGGGAAAAACAACTTGAATACGGTCACCCTTGCATAATTGGCGACCATTTCTTGTGCTTGAGATCCCCAAAACTGTCTATTTACACACAATGGGAGCGTACTTAAATAACAAACTTTGCGTTCAAATGCTTATTAAAGATAAATGCCAGTTGTGGTAACAATCTCAAATGAGTTTGAAGAGAATATAATGAAATGACTGCCCGATTATTTGCATTTATAAATTGAAAAACGTGCCTAATAGTACTGAAAGAAATTGTGTAATTGCTGGACAAGGAAAATAATTACTGCATTACGGTCAACTATTCTGCCTTTTACCCAGCAATAATAATACACTGTCCCACGTGTGCTTATCTGTGTCGGCGATCTCCAGTGTGATTTCTTCCACTAAGATTTCATGATTAAACAGAGTTAGGTTTATGTAAAAGTATCAGATCTAGATCTATGATTGATAATAGGGTGACAATTGAACTTAATTTTAAAGACTTTCTCATTAAATTATTGTTTCCTGTAACAACATTCTCTTTCCTTTAACAAGACTTTTGATTTAAACATTAGAAATTGAAAAACAATAAGAATAATACACAGCATTTTATATGAGGCACTGAATATCTAGTTTTCTAGTCAAAGTCATACTATATATCATCCCAGCTTCAGCTCCAGCTGGTAAAGGCACTTGGTACATTCAAGCAATTAATCCTGTTGGATACCCATTCACTTCACCTGGGTTGAGTGCAGCACAATGTGGGTAAATTTCTTGCTTAAGGAAAACATGCTATGGTAGAAATTCGAACCTACAAAAGTTGTAACCACTTGATCACTACGCCCCCACACAGAAAGCGTATAAATCAATATTATTATTGTTTACATACCATGGCAGATTTTGGTTTCTTTGCCTTGGGTTTTGCAGGGGTGATCGGATGAGTCTCTGTTCGCTTGTACAAGGATGGACGGCTGATGGAAACAATTGTTCGCTTTCTCTTCATTTCCTGTGAGATAATAACCAGGGGTCGGTTTCAATAAAGTTTTGTTATGATAACAATTCTAGAATTGTTAAAAGCTTCTGAAATCCCTTCAATCTGATTGGCTGATGGGAAAATTTGTTATAGACATAGTGCAAAAATTTAATCTAACTAGACACTATGAAACAGGACCCAAGACGTATGATGGTGAAAATAATATATTAAGAATTCCTATTGTAAATTTGTGCCCAACAATCTTTATGATGCTTTTTTTTGTATTACAGCAGCAAGTACATATACAGCATCTATGACGAAGGTCTGATTAAGCTTACAGCCTCGTACGTGAAAGCCTCCGAAACAAAGGTAAAATTTCATGACTAAAAAAAAATAGATGTTTCCTCAACCTTTTAATAGTACACTGAAAATCATCTTCGTTTAATAACAATGTTTGGTCATAAGTTATTTGATGAAACCAAAATTGGTAGTCAATCGTCCCAGGTGGGTGATTGTAATAAAACAGAACAATTATGCCTCAACAAATGCTTGACTAACCTTTTCAAGATTTCGAAGCAATTTCTTTTCCCTCCCCCGCTGTCTTTTCTGAGATACGACGTCTTCTTCCTCATCATCATCGGCATCGTCGTCCCCGTCATCATCATCATCACGCTTCTCATCTGATGATGAGGAGGAAGATGACGATGAATCGCTGATGATTCTATTTCTTTTGGGTGCTCTATGCACTTGCAGATTGGCTGCTGTAGAACAGATAGTAAAGCACAAATGAATCGACTTGAATTACTGAACATCAAATGCATGCCTGAATTCTAAATGTCTTTTCAGTTTGGGTCAAAGCATGAAGATGTTGTGTGTTATTCTGAGAATAAGACCTAGTTTTAACCCTACAATAAACAAAAAATAGTTTAAACAAGTATATGGGATACTCAGTTTTATGTCATTTGTTCAATATAGCTGATAAAAAAACAAGGAACATAGATATCTATTTTTATTAGCCTTCCTGAAGACATTATTAAATATTTAACTTTTGAAACAGGAAGTGTTGAGCACATTTTAACAATTTTTTTTTTTTTTTTTTTTTTTTTGGGGGGGGATCATTTTAATAATAAAAACTCAAATTAGGTGTTGGAGCCTGGGGTGACAATCTACATTTTGTTTCCAACATGAACGCAAAGACCAAAACCAACATCAAGACCAGCACCATCACCCAACTTGATATACCTGGGGCTGTTTCATAAAGCTGTTCCTATGTTAAGAGCGACATTAAGAACGACTGGTGAACCTTTCTTCTGCGCTAGACCATCTCCAGTGAACATTTTAGTATATACATGTACCATTCACTAAAAGAATCACCAGTCATTCTTAAAGTCACTCCTAATTTAAGAACAACTTAAAGAAACACATACCAGTACTGATACATACCTGTATCGCCATCATCATCTTGTAGGTGAGCTGTGGCTTCCAACAATCTTTGTTTTGCAGCCTCCTAAAAAACAAACAAACAACAAAAACAAACAGATGAATAAACAGGGCCTGTTTCATAAATTCAAATAACATTTCATAAAATTCAATTCAATCTATTTTCCACATATTGAGTAAAAACATAAAATATCAGTACAATAAAAATACATGCATATGATTACAATACAAACATATAAATGTTTTATATTACATAAAAAGACAGATAGAAATGTGGAGGGGATTGACAAAGGCCATATTGACCTATCAAGGTCAATCCCCAATGAGAAAATAAAAGTAATACATGAATAACATTTGAGAAGAAAAAGATACTTGACCTAAAAGACCCAAACAAAGCAAAAAATAGAATAACACACAAAGAGGGGAGGGAGAGGCAAAAAATAAAATAATAAAAAAGAAATCTGTTCAACTTGGGCCAAAATTTGGCTTTAAAAATGTAAAAAAAAAAACCAAACAAACAAAACATTGAAATTGTAGGATGATTGTTTTGTCAATTTCATATTTTGTTTATTTTCTGTTCAGTCTAGACTTGAGTTCATTTGCCTTTCTTTTCAGCACTGCCCTTGCAGCCTGAACTAAGGTTATATGAGTTTAATGATTTCAATTGCTATTTATCCATTTCCACTCTGCATTCCTTTCTTCTTACTCCCTTTTGTCATCTTCATTCCTTCTCTATTCAGGTGTTCCATTCATTGCATCCCTCACCTGACTCCTTAGTGTCTAGTTCTATTATTACATAATCACCAGACATCCTTATCATATTCCTTTTTGGTTTATCTTATGAATTGGGTTCTTACATTTTAGTTTGATCCTTCCACTATCTTTTATAGCTTTGATTAGGTGTTATTTCTAATTTAAATAAATTATGTGAATTGTACATCATTCTGAGTTTAGCTGAGGCAAGGTAGCCCAGAGATTAAATCAGTGCCCGGCCAGACTTCTTCGACTTCAGTTCAGTTTATTTGCCTCTTTTCCTAGTTTCACTATTTTCCCTTTGTGGATGATTTGAGTTTGCTACCTTGAATTTATATAATTTCTACCCTGAACTTGACTTATATATTTACACCTTTTAATTACAAAATTATGACATGATAAATTGGCCTGGTTCATAATTGTTTGGAACCAATCAAAATCAAGGATACCATGAAAGATACCATTGGAGAGCAAAGTTACCATTTATTTCATGCAACCAATGGGGGCCCCTGGCCAATTGAAATGACTCCAACATTTTGGGCTAGAAGGTACCGGTAGGCCTATATGGCCAGATCTAGGACCCCTAAAACTCCCACCAAATTTGGGTCTATGTCCCCCTCCCCCCTCCTGATTCTTCAATAATGAAAATACCGAGTTTGATATGATTGAATTCATGAAAAGTGTTCGGCAGTACGATCCACTACTATACTTACATAGCTATGACCAGTCTCTTTCAGCGTCCGGATAATAGGCATCTTTGTTCATTCGCATATTCACCTGGAGAAAAAAAAAATCATCAAAAATAATAGTAACAGACCTAAACCTACATTCTAGATTAATGTTGTCTCCTTTTGACTATTTTCATCTGTTTCCAGAACATGTTTGGAACCTTTTCAAAGACCACGCACTCGCAATTAGTACTTGTGAAGGCTATAGTAGACAGCGTTCTTGCAAGATCGGCATATCTGATCTCTGAGAAGTCATCGATTGAATATAATGGAATGTCAACAAAGGCCAACATCTACTTGCTCTTTGTTGGACCTCACTCCATTGGGAAATTTATGACAGGCCATACATGTACAAGTAGGAAGAACTGATCCTCTCCATGCGATAGATACTGCACAAGGCAACGCGATTCCCCTTAATTGCCATCGTTAAGTCAACTTCCGCAGGACTGTTAGCAGATTGGCCAAAGGGGATTGGAATGATGGTCTCCAGCAAGACACACAACATTCTTCTGAAAATGGCAAAGAATGACAGAGAGAACGCAAGAGGGGATATTGCAACTTTGTGCCGCTTGTTTAGTCGTGAAAAAGTTTTGACGATGTACGGTTTACGCCTCTCAAAACGAATGGGAAACAGAGGCTGGGCGTGCTTTCTCCATAATAGGTGCAACCCAACCAGGACCAGCCGCACATCTCCTCACAGCTCTTGACACTGGTAACGGGAGAGACTATTGATCCATGTCCCAGATTGCTTGCGGCCCTTCCCCAAGGATATAAGACAAGCACGCCGGCGTCTACTAGAATCAGGGTCGCCAAGTATCACGCATGTTCTACAGGTGGTTGAAAATCTTCATGTAAAGGGTGCAAAGTATTCCTTTTAAGAAGACTGCGAGGAGGAACTAGACAAGCAAAATGAGCAGTAAATCGAGGCGATAAACAAAGCTATAGTAGACGGAATTTCTCCTCCTCATTAGAAAAAAAATCGATCTACGACTTGCCGCACCTATTCACGTGTTTAACTCTGTTGTAGAAGACCTGCTGATGGGACATCCACCAAAAGCACCAAACCAACTAATCGCACCGGAAAGTCTAGTGGCAGCACAAAAGCTGGTTAAATATGTAGAAGGGCAGAAAGAGACTTTCTTATAAACCGTAAGTTTATCAATAAACTGGTATATTCTGTTCACACAAAATATTAATATTGATGTGTTATATTGATGATTACTACCTGTAGGCTTTTAGGTTTATTATATTTGAATATTATTATATTAGAATGTAAAATGCACTTTATGAGTGTGATGATCGTCTCTGAACAGAACAAACTAGTTGTCAATTACTCATGTGCGTATTTTTATTATAGAACATAAAGATGACATTATATTTGTTTTTACAAATGTTATTATTTAGTCATTAATTATGTGTGTGTAATTTAATGATTGCAGAAAAACGTGACTTTATATCAATTTATGTTGTATCGATTAATGTTACAGGAACTTTGAGATACTACGACCCAGGTGACCACTCCGGTCAAGGATCAGCCAACACCAAACAGTGTGGCCGCTGGGCCAAAGTTAGATCACCAGGAAACGTGCTGACGTACCGCTCCTTCAAGTCTACCTGCGTTTATGAGGAGTGTCAGCAGTGTGAAGCCTTCTTTTTTTTGTCTTTGGATAACACTAAAAATAATGTCTGAATTGTTGTAATCATCATCTACTTTGTTCTCTATAATATTTGCGAACATTTTATACCAAAAAAATGAAACTTCGTTTGTAAATTTTTCCAAATGACTTTCTAAAATTGATCGTCCGGACACACAACCTGTCCAGACACACGACACAAGTCACAACATCTGGGTATGAGTATGACAAAAAAATTATAAAATTTTATAGGCCCTAGAATTTATACGGTATAGTGAGTGGTTGTATTACCGACCGGCCTTGTATTACCGAACGTGCGCATCGTACGCGTCAGAAAATAATTTCATACGCTCAATTCTTTGCAACATCCTTCCAAAGTTTTCAAGAGCTCTCATGGAGCTCAAAGATGTTCGGGAGGTAACTTAGATCCACAGTGGAAGAAACTGCAGGCCCTCAGTGGCATTTGTGTAAAAAGACCCTGATATCATCGACTGGGACACCGTAATACAACATAGCCTACATAAAGGATTAGCTAAGCTGTGTTACAAAAAACATGAGGAATGCACTCATTATCAGTGTGGAGTTTTCAAGAGCTCCCATGGATTTGAAAGATGTTGGAGAGGTAACTTTGATGCACAGTGGAAGAAACTGCAGGCCCTCAGTGGTATTTGTTTAAAAAGACCCTGATATCATCGACTGGGACACCGTAATACAACGTAGCCTACATAAAGGATTAGCTAAGCTGTGTTACAAAAAACATGAGGAATGCACTCATTATCAGTGTGGAGTTTTCAAGAGCTCCCATGGATTTGAAAGATGTTGGAGAGGTAACTTTGATGCACAGTGGAAGAAACTGCAGGCCCTCAGTGGTATTTGTTTAAAAAGACCCTGATATCATCGACTGGGACACCGTAATACAACGTAGCCTACATAAAGGATTAGCTAAGCTGTGTTACAAAAAACATGAGGAATGCACTCATTATCAGTGTGGAGTTTTCAAGAGCTCCCATGGATTTGAAAGATGTTGGAGAGGTAACTTAGATCCACAGTGGAAGAAACTGCAGGCCCTCAGTGGCATTTGTGTAAAAAGACCCTGATATCATCGACTGGGACACCGTAATACAACATAGCCTACATAAAGGATTAGCTAAGCTGTGTTACAAAAAACATGAGGAATGCACTCATTATCAGTGTGGAGTTTTCAAGAGCTCCCATGGATTTGAAAGATGTTGGAGAGGTAACTTTGATGCACAGTGGAAGAAACTGCAGGCCCTCAGTGGTATTTGTTTAAAAAGACCCTGATATCATCGACTGGGACACCGTAATACAACGTAGCCTACATAAAGGATTAGCTAAGCTGTGTTACAAAAAACATGAGGAATGCACTCATTATCAGTGTGGAGTTTTCAAGAGCTCCCATGGATTTGAAAGATGTTGGAGAGGTAACTTTGATGCACAGTGGAAGAAACTGCAGGCCCTCAGTGGTATTTGTTTAAAAAGACCCTGATATCATCGACTGGGACACCGTAATACAACGTAGCCTACATAAAGGATTAGCTAAGCTGTGTTACAAAAAACATGAGGAATGCACTCATTATCAGTGTGGAGTTTTCAAGAGCTCCCATGGATTTGAAAGATGTTGGAGAGGTAACTTTGATGCACAGTGGAAGAAACTGCAGGCCCTCAGTGGTATTTGTGTAAAAAGACCCTGATATCATCGACTGGGACACCGTAATACAACATAGCCTACATAAAGGATTAGCTAAGCTGTGTTACAAAAAACATGAGGAATGCACTCATTATCAGTGTGGAGTTTTCAAGAGCTCCCATGGATTTGAAAGATGTTGGAGAGGTAACTTTGATGCACAGTGGAAGAAACTGCAGGCCCTCAGTGGTATTTGTTTAAAAAGACCCTGATATCATCGACTGGGACACCGTAATACAACGTAGCCTACATAAAGGATTAGCTAAGCTGTGTTACAAAAAACATGAGGAATGCACTCATTATCAGTGTGGAGTTTTCAAGAGCTCCCATGGATTTGAAAGATGTTGGAGAGGTAACTTTGATGCACAGTGGAAGAAACTGCAGGCCCTCAGTGGTATTTGTTTAAAAAGACCCTGATATCATCGACTGGGACACCGTAATACAACATAGCCTACATAAAGGATTAGCTAAGCTGTGTTACAAAAAACATGAGGAATGCACTCATTATCAGTGTGGAGTTTTCAAGAGCTCCCATGGATTTGAAAGATGTTGGAGAGGTAACTTTGATGCACAGTGGAAGAAACTGCAGGCCCTCAGTGGTATTTGTTTAAAAAGACCCTGATATCATCGACTGGGACACCGTAATACAACGTAGCCTACATAAAGGATTAGCTAAGCTGTGTTACAAAAAACATGAGGAATGCACTCATTATCAGTGTGGAGTTTTCAAGAGCTCCCATGGATTTGAAAGATGTTGGAGAGGTAACTTTGATGCACAGTGGAAGAAACTGCAGGCCCTCAGTGGTATTTGTTTAAAAAGACCCTGATATCATCGACTGGGACACCGTAATACAACGTAGCCTACATAAAGGATTAGCTAAGCTGTGTTACAAAAAACATGAGGAATGCACTCATTATCAGTGTGGAGTTTTCAAGAGCTCCCATGGATTTGAAAGATGTTGGAGAGGTAACTTTGATCCGCAGTGGTGGAAAAAGCTGGCCCTGGATGGCATTTGTTAAAAAAAAACCCATATCGAGTGGGACACCTTCACTTTTGTTGGTAGAGAAGAATATACCACAGCCTACATAAAGAATTTGCCAAGCTGTGTTACCAAAAACATAAGGAATGCACTTATAAATCCAAACAAGAAATGAGATTGTTTTGTTAAGTATTTACATGTAAACCTTGATCTTGTTTTGTATTCATATTGATATTATAAATATTGTGTATATAATATTAAGAATGATTTTTTTATTCAAAATTGATGTACTGAATATGACATATTGAAAGCTTGATTTTTATTCCGACCCATATCATACATTATTTTGATTTTTTCTGTTTACACATCATGTCATTAGAGAGCTTCAAATTTTACTGCTTTATCTTCAAAGTTTGAAATATGTTTTAACTGGATATGTCTTCATGATCATAACCCTCTCTTAATTTCTATAACTTCTTGTTTATTGTAATATTCTAAACATATTATTGTTATGAAAATATATTTTTATTTCAACCTTGAAGCATATTTCAATGTACTTTATGACCCGTTATCACCAATAACTTTTATTAGGCCTATTGTTTGCAATATTTAAAACAATTTTTTTTTTGTCAGTGCAGACTTCACATTTATAATGCTGTAGAATAGTTATTTTGTCATTTTCCTATTTTGTCATTTTCCTATTTTGTTCATTTTCTTTAACTTGTTTTCTTAAGCCGTTTTACATTTCTGTTCCATCCAGACTTGAGTTCATTCATTTGCATCTGCAGTCTGAACTTGCATGTAGGTTATTTGAGTTTAATTATATTCAGTTTTCATTCATCCTTCTCCACAGTGGATTCTTTCCTCTGATTCTCTTTTGTCATTCATTCCTTCTCTCTTCAGGTGTTCCATCCCTCACCTGACTCCTTAGTTTCTAACACCATTGATACATAATCACTCAGACATCTTTTATCTCCTTCATCTTATTCCTCATTGATTTATATTATGAACTGGATATACATTTTAGTTGGACTCTCCTATTTTCTTTAATTTCATTGGTTAGATTTAAACATAGTTTAAATAGTGATATGTTTCTATAACTACAGATTTGAAGTAGGCCAGGAAGGGCTTTGGAATAAGAGAAGTGATTTTTAATGAACACTCACTCACACAGACACGACACCTGGGGGGCGTTTCATGAAAGGACTTGTCGGACGTTTTATCCGACAAGTCCCATTTTATCAGACAGTTACTATGGTAACAATGCCTCTCAGCCAATTAGAATCAAGGAAAGTTGTCAGACCTGAAAACTTGTCGGACGAAAATATTGATGAAACACTCCCCAGGGGAGCATTTCATGAAAAGGTCTTGTCAGTTGTTTTATCCGACAAGTCCCACTTTATCCGAAAGTTGCCATAGTAACAGTGCTTCTTATCCAATCAACATCCAGGAAAGTTGTCAGATCTGACAAATTGTCGGATAAACACATTGATGAAACACTCCCCAGATTTCTTCAACTTCAGTTTAATTTCTTTGCATCTCCTAGTTTCACTTATTTCACCTTTGGTTTGATTCTTGATCGAGTTTGCCGATTTAGAACTTCATTTATTTTATACCCTTAATAAACTTATAATTTTTAACACTACAATGCCAATTGATCTTGAAAATTGGATCAAGAAATATTACAATAATTGCGGTTGCACATGATACCGATCTCTCTTTTTTTAATGCTCAGACCAAGACATTACGTAACCATATATGGTTATAGAATATTTTTAGTGAAATACAATATAACTTTTTTTCACAATGGATTCAATTACTGAAATATCTCATAAAAAATTACAATAAATGTACAGAAAGAATGATAAAGATAGATTGAAAGAAGAAATAAGAGACAAGGCTAGTGTGCGTACACAGGCAAATATTTTTATATACATATAGAAAAAAACATGAAGATACAGGTTTATTTACAGGCCTGTTAATATTTTGGCTATGAATCTTATTTATTATTCCTTTTTTTGTCTCTTGATTTTTTACATTTGTTATTTATCTTTTTTGCTCAATTTCTATATCTAATTCTTTATTCTATTTTTTCTTTTCTGTTTTGTCAATTCCTTTTTATTCCGCCTTCTGTTAAATTATAATTCTCTTACCTTCATTTTTTTCATCACAGTTACAAAATCAACGATTCCAGTTGAAGTTCATCACACTGACAAAACGTTTATAGTATTAAATACTACACAAAAAAATATGAATAAAAATTTAGAATAGTTTTTATGATCTATGATACATTTTCCTCCTGAAGATCTTCATCATTTACTTTCATTAGGCCAATTATTTCTATAAAAAAAATAAAATCAGAGCAAACTTCCACTTTAATGGTAACTCCATTTTAAGATTGGAACGAGAAATATTAAATTCATTTAAGGTATATGGTTGCACTTACATGTATAGACTTCTAATAATACTGTAAGGATGAGAAAATAATGTAGCTCTAAGCAGCAAACTCAATCACCATCAAACCAAATTCTGGGAAGTAAGTGAAACTATATGAGATGCAAAATGAATCGAACAGAACCCGAAGAAGTCTGGTATTGCACTGCTTTAATCTCTGCTGGGCTACTTTGCCTCAGTCTCAATCACATAACAATTTACATATATTCAAATCATGTAGAGTCAACCAATCAAAATAAAATGAATGGAAGGATCAAACTAAAATGTACACCTGTGAGAACCCAATTCATAAGATAAACCAATAAGGAATGAGATGAAGATGATAAA
Source organism: Lytechinus variegatus (assembly GCF_018143015.1). Taxonomy (NCBI): domain Eukaryota; kingdom Metazoa; phylum Echinodermata; class Echinoidea; order Temnopleuroida; family Toxopneustidae; genus Lytechinus; species Lytechinus variegatus. The sequence continues at coordinate 21,409,773 of NC_054745.1, read as the reverse complement.
GGATGTCTGGTGATTATGTAATAATGGAAATAGAAACTAAGGAGTCAGGTGAGGGATGCAATGAGTGGAACACTTGAAGAGAGAATAGAGAAGGAATGAAGACGACAAAAGAGACGCAGGGGAAAGGCATCCAGAGTAAAATGAAAATGAATGACAACTGAATATCATTCAACCCATGTTCAGAGTGCAAGGGCAGTGCTGAAAAGAAATGCAAATGAACTAAAGTCTAGACGGAACTGTTTTACTCTTGATTGAGAGTAAAACAGCTGAAGAAAACACAAGTCAAAGGAGATACAAAATAGGAAAATGACAAAATAACCATCCTTCAATACAAATCCCTCTTTTTTATTTCTCAGTTCAAGACATTACCTAGACATATGGTAATAGAGAAGAGGGCCTATAGATCTAGTCTAGTCTTTAAAAATGTGTAATTCAATGAAACAAATAAAACAGTTTGTACTTTTCCTACGAACCATGATAAAACTAAAAGCGAGTGCGTCTCGCATTTTACAAGTAGCTGTATGATGGTGGGCCCCAAGTCTGCGCAATTAACAATTTGAGATAAAATTAAAGACAAATTTCTTCTTATTTCACAAAATCTTTCAGTTAATAATGTTCTTTATATTATTAAAGGGGAAGTTCACCCTGACAAAAAGTTTATTGTAAAAATAGCAGAAAAAATAATAAAAAATAATAATAAAAAAAGGTTTGAGAAAAATTCATCAAATAATTAAAAAGTTATTAGAATTTCAATTATTTGATTTGTGACGTCATATGCGAGCAGCATTCCAACATAGCGAATGGTAAAAAATCAATGAAATGTCATTTTCTCAGAAAATTGAAAATGGTTTTCACTGTAGTTTTTGTATATCAATAGACAAATCATTTCACACCCGATCATGAAAAGATAACAAAATTAAGTCATCAGGAACCATACAAAATTTGAAATTCATACATTTTATATTATATAACACATGGGGCAGCTGCTCGTTTACGACATCACAAATCCAAAATTTTGAACTCTAATAACTTTCTTACTCTTTAACGGATTTTCCTCAAACCGTCACCAATATTTTTTACTTTTTTATCTGCTATTTTTACAACAAAGTTTTCTTCAGGGTGAACTTCCCCTTTAAGAGTAAGTGTAGGATGGGGGTCTGGTGTCCGGACATTTTATCTTTTTGAAACCTTCACTTTTGCCTGTGGATTACACTAAAAATATGAATTCATTAAGTTGTAATCATCTTCTAAGTTCTATTTTGTTCTTTATGATATTTCCTAGGATTTCGTACTAAAAATTGATGAAAGTTCGCTTGTAAATTTTCCAAATGACTTTCTAAAATTTATCGTCCGGACACACAACCCGTCCGGACACACAACTGGGTAATACCAAATTTCTCATTAAAAAATGAAATAAAGTTCTTGAAAAAACCTCGGGCAGTCATTTTCAGATTGAAAAAAAAAATGGTACCCCATGTCTGCGCACTCATTCACTTTGCACACAAATCGGGGATTTAGATGAGAAAGGCTACATTTTGATGGCGTCACATGAAATGCCCAATTAAAATTCATTATTTTCCACCATTTTGAGTCTGATTTTTCAATGAATACCTGTCTATGTATTGCATGTGTAAAGTTTGTGCTCGTTGCATATCTTCTTTTACTAGAATTGCGCAGATACGTGTGTGCGCAGACAAGGGGGACTCCGCAGACTATGGAGAACGTGCCATATATTCCAACCAGAAAATAAAAATTGTCTAAATACGAGATCATATAAATTTCTTCCTCTATCCTCTAGATCTAAACCATCTTCTAAATCCTCTTATTTGACGGCATAGGCCTAATATTAATTCGACAATGAATCAATTGAATGTCAATGTAACCCCCCCCCAAAAAAAAAGAATATACATGTAGGATGGGGGGTCGGGTGTCCGGACAGTTTATCTTTTTGAAGCCTTCTTTTTTTGTCTTTGGATTAGGCCCCTACACTAAAAATAATGAATTCAATAGTTGTAATAATCATCTATTTTGTTCTCTATAATATTTCCGAACATTTTGTACAAAAAAAATGATGAAACTTTGCTTGTAAATTTTTCCAAATGACTTTCTAAAATTGATTGTCCGGACACACAACCTGTCCAGACACACAAGTCACAACATCTAGGTATGGTGAGACTACCACATATCGACCACCTCTTTTGAAACCGACCACCTTGTGTGCGTTAAAATTATTGCGTATTACAAACGATACACGCGGGAGAGTAGGCGCAGTGTCCATAGAAACTGTAAGAATCAATTTTACGAGAAAAAAAAGCAACAAAAAGTAGAAATTTAGTAGAATTAATCAAAATTGTATTGACCAAACCCAAACCCCGCTGAAAAACCAAGAAATCCGATAGGAAACGGCTTTAGAACAAATATCCGTCGTCAATCGTCGAATCATGTGCCGGAGCTCGCAATGGAAGTAGTGAGGCGATCATTTAGCATGTTGACGTCATAGAACTGATTTGAAAGACTTTCGCCACCGCGACGAGAATCGACCGTAAACTTAGTGTATCGCGGGTGGTCGGTTTCAAAAGACGGGTGCAAATGAGCAAATGTAAAATCGTCGCATTCGTTGTTCGTCGATATATACGCGGATTGAATCGGAGTCGCCGAGCGAAACATGGGAATCTGATCTGCTCAATTTTCTGCACAAATGAGACTAAAACTGGGTAAAATTGATAGATATTTTCGCAGATACGATGCTTAGAAGATTAGGTGGTCGATAAGGGGTAGTTCCAACCATATGACAAAAATATTCTAAAACTGAGTTTATAATTTCATAGAATTTATACAAACATCATGAACATTTTGATTAACTTGTCAGTAGAGGCGCACGGCCAATATGGGAGACTCTCTCCAATAAGGGAGACAATCTCCCATATTCATTTGGAGACTTGATTTGCAAAAGATCAAAAGAAACAACACCAACAAAAGTATGATTTTTTCCACCCAAACTTTTGTCCCACCGAGGTCAGAAGCCCATTTGTTTTGTGTGTGGATGACAACAAAAATCCTTTAAAAACAAAAGTAGACGGTGAATTTTTAAAGTAGACGGTGAAAAGGGGTAAATATTTCATCACATCAGGAATCTGCTTATCAGTATCACATTTTTATTTGCCGCCAAGGTAATCCTTTTTAAGCAAATGCAAACAAAGAAATTGGTCTCCAAAACTGGAGACTGTCTCTGAAATTGGATACCAAAATTCTTTATGAAAGTCTCTGATATTGGAGATAATCTCTCTCATGGGAGACAGTCTCCATTTTTATTGGCCGTGCGCCTCTACTCTACTGCTTGTGTGACACTCTCGTCTTCTCGAGCTCTCAACTCTCTTGACTTCTTGTTTCTTTGAAAACAGAAACTACAGCCTTTTTACAGGGAAAATTTATCTTACTACTATAGTTATTCTTACCCATCCAAAAAATTTATTAAGAGATGCTTTTGACTTTGAAATTCAAATTTGGCCCCGGCGCCCTGTCCCTGATCAGATCTGCCTAGCCTAGCTGCTCGCTGGCCTAGCCTAGCCCCATTCGTTCACCTGGCAAGGCCACACATGCGCGGTAACGAACAAAGCGATAAATCATAGATCATTTGGCATTTTCAGGATACCGTATAGGGATCCGGCAGGTCGTTCATAAATGATTCGACCACTAATATCTCGACCGCGAGTATGGGGAACTCGGCATACATGAACGTGAAAGCGAGCGTCGATTGGATCACCTTGTCGACAAATTAAAAAAAGAGATTAACGTAAAACGATTTTACCTTCCAAATTAAAAGATACTCTTTCATGCGCTATTATGCAGATGCCGGGTTCCACTTTTTCCGGGGGGGGGGGGGGGGTCAAACGGGCACTCCTTATAGTGCCCAGGACCAAAATCCTGTTAAAACCAATTGGGCAACTGGAACCAGTTGGCAATTGGTTTCCAATTGGTTCCAGTTGTTCCAATGAATTTCCCTATCAAAATCAGTTGAATCCAATTGGATGCAACTGGTTTCAACTGGAACCAGTTGAAATCTATTGGTTTCCAACTGGAACTCCAGTTGGAATGAACTTAATTAGTTACTAATTAATTAACATTAACTATTGCTCATGCCAACACAGAAGCAGTGTTATATGTCTATTAATACAAATGTAAAGGGCATTGATAAAATACACACTTTCATATGTATATATTTATATGGAAGATCTTCAAATATATATGATGCAATTTGGTAACAGTTAGTGGTGTACTAATTATTTTTTAATCTGTTCTAATTGAATCTATAACATTTATGAACATGGTTTTCACTGCTAAGTATTCTAAACACTTATCTGAAAAAGTGTGGTACTTCAAATTGAAAAAAAATCAATAGATACATGTGCTGCACTCAACCCAGGTGAGGTAAATGGGTACCTGGCAGGAATTTATTCCTTGAAACGCAGCACGCGTAACAGCTGCACTGCTAAAGCCAGGGTAATTATGTTGCATATACTGTAGAGCGCTTAGAGACTTCTGACAATTAAGCGCTATATAAGCAAGATATAATTATCGTAAATTATGATAAATCTCATAAAACATTAATCTGTGCACACTAGCAGAAAATATGCAAATTAACTGGTTTCAATTGGATCCAGTTGGGTAACTGGAAAATTTCCAATAAAAAACCAATTGGAAATCATTTCCAGTTACCCAACTGGATCCAGTTAGGTAACAGGCGCGGATCCAGGAGGGGCCGAGCCGGCCCCGCCCCCCCCCCCCCTCTATTTTTTTGGCAACCTGCAGAAGAAAGCTGTAACTTGATAGAATAGAAAAACAGAAAGAAAAGTAAGAAATGATGATGTGTCATTTACAGCCTTGTAACGACCATCCCGACCCCGAAAGGAAACAAGAAAAAGGTGAGGTAAAGAATTGGAAAATAGATCGTTTACATGAAATTTTCGCTCGCGCTTCGTGCTCGCATTGCCTGTGTAATGAAACCAATCCCATTCAAGACTAGAGGATTAAATGGCACTTAATATATCCAGTTTTGAAATCAATTTCAGGCAGTGTTGTAGTCAAGGCTCAAACCTCCAAGGCCAAGGCTAAGGCCAAGGCTTTAATACCCAAGACCAAGGCTTCAATAACCAAGGCTGAGACCAAGGCATGGAAACCAAGGCCAAGGCCAAGGCCTGAAAACTTCAAGGCCAAGGCCAAGGCATTTCAATTGTACAATATATGGAACAAAAATTAGACAGCAATGCTTAGGCGGCATACATGACACACAGGACCAAATGTATAAAAGGTGTGAGCGAGCAAAATTTTTGACCCTTGTACATTTAAAACGAAAATAATTTCATGATAGATCATGTAGATTTAGACATAAAATTGAGATAAATATATAGTTACCTTTATACATTTGACTATTGTTCTAGGCGATTCACATTGCAATAATTATTATTACCAAGGTGATCTGATCCTGGCATGCCCATTCTCAACATATGTCTTTCTCCTCTACCTGGGACAGGGGAGGCAGAATGTATTTTTTTTTTTTGGGGGGGGGAGGTCAAAGCCAAAAAGCACTTACAGTATAAGTCAAAATGAGAATTATGGTGCAAACAGATATTTTCAAAATGAGATTATCAACTCTGTGAAGAAGTTGTGTGTTTTGTGGAAATTAAGTTCAGCAAAGCTTTTTTAAGTGATTTCTAATTGATAAGACAGATATTTTGATTTAGGCTTTAATATCCCGCTATAGAAAGCATAGCGAGCAAGTGGTTTTGAAAAAAAAAATCAATTTTGAAGTTGTAAAACTCAATTTTGGGTCAATTATGGTGCTAATCACTGTTAAAAGGACATCCTTGCGAGATGTTGTAATAAGATGTAATAAGAAATGAAATTTAAATATTTCGAGCTGTTTTTGTAATCATGAAAAAGGTGTGCATCTTAATACTAAACAAATTAACGCGAGCACAAAACACAAGCTGAAATTTTTACTGACCAGAAAAGGAAGCTGTTCTGGACTGCATTTAGTGACTCATAAATAGGATACATAACTCACCAATCAAATAATGCGAGCGCAAAGCGCGAGCTCAAAAATTTGTAATATTCCGACCTAAAAACTAGACATTCTAAGCATTTTTTTTGGTGTAAATTGAATGCGAACCTTGCTTAACAATAATTTATTCCAGCACAATCCAAAATTTGTTGATTTTGAAACCTAAATTTTTCTCTGTATGCCATGCTTGGCCCCTCAAATTTTTTGGCTCATCATGCCATTGATGCCATAGCCCATTTGGAAATGACAAAATTGAAGTTTGTGTTCAAGTTTACCGAATCTTTTCAGAATATCATTAAGACTTAAAACATTCTTGTTGGTCAAAGAAAATAATACAAGGAAAACATAATGGAATAGAAATCAACTTTGTTATCATTCTTTCGAGTAAGCTATTTTTAAAGTATGAAAATTGTTGTCAAAATTGCAGTCAGATCTGTCAGAATTATTCCTGTCATAAAATCACTATAATCAGTGGCATACCGTGGGTCACGGCATTGGGGGGCACCAGCAAAAACTTGGAATTGCCTAGTGAGCGCGCGAAGCGCGCCCAGTTGCCAGGTATACTGACCTAATAGAGATATTTTTATAAGGACAGTGGCAATAAACGGACATGTATCTCACTAGTCAAATAATGCGAGCGCGAAGCGCGAGCTTAAAATTTTTGATATTCAAACCTAAAAAGGGACATTACAGTCAATCTTTTGTAATCATGATATGTACCTGTCTCGCTAAATAATGCGAGCGCGAAGCGCGAACTGAAATTTTTGTAAATATTGACCCCAAACAGGAAGATTTTAAGGACTATATTTTAGGAATCTTTTATCTATTAAGATTATACACATCTCACCATAGTCATCTAATGGGATTGCCAATAAGCGCTTGCTGATTTTGTTACAATTACATCTAAACATGCACATAAAGCACTTGTAATCATGATAAACATACCCATCTCACTAATCAAATCTTGCGAGCGCGAAGCGCGAGCTGAAAATTTAGGAAATTCAGACCTGAAGAGGGGCATTTTAAGGCTTGTTTGTAGGAATTCAAGAAGACCTTACGTAGTTCACTAACCAAATGATGCCAGCGCGAAGCGCGAGCTGAAAATTTTTGATATTCAGATCAGAAAACAGAAAAAGGGACATTTTAAGGACTCATTCTAGGAATTGATGGAGAGCAGACATCTTTCACCAATCCACTACTGCGAACGTAAGCACAGACAGGAAATGTTTTATATTAAGAAATTGAAATGGGACAATCACTTAAAGTATTCATGAAAAAGAAGCATACTATTGTACATGTAAAATAATAACTCGAAGTGCGAGGAAATATATTTGGTAGTTTGGTGTATATTGACTTGAAAACGGGAGGTTTTAGTATAACAGGATTATATATCTCGGTAAACAGACAATGGGAGCACCAGGAACAATGAAGACATATGCCCTGAGCAAATTATGTTTCATTTATATGAAAAAAATGTTTCTTATGTGGCCATGCGTTTTGAGTTGGGCCCATTTCCGTTACAACTCAAATTTTCCTCCAAAATCGCACCATTTTATACAATTGTATTTTTTTCTTATGTTTGACATCCTATACCCACAAAAGTATATATATTCTGAAAGGAAATTGTCTGAGGAATTCAAAAATGCAATCAGAAAAGGCATAGGGTATATGTCATAAAAAGTTAAAGGTCAAAATATGTGGAAAACTGAGAAAAAACATATTTTTAGTAAATCTGAGAATCAGATAAACTTTACACCCTATAGGGAAATAACATGCATATTTCAACTCAGTAGAGTGAGACCTTTCCAGTGATATATAACTTGTTGGGGATAACTCTACCAAAATAACTGGGCGCAATCTTCTTTTAAGACCAAATTTCACATCACAATTTTTCGGGTAAATATGTATCAATGCTTGATTTACCCCTAAAATATTAATTAGTCTTGCCTTTAGTTGCATAAATACTCTTGCAAACACTAACCAGCATATTATAATATATTTACTGTGGGTATTATGAATAAAAAATGATTTCATTTGACTCAAATCGTGGGATTTGTCACCTCTTGGCTCAAAGACCGGTGGACCACAGGTTGACAACTGAGTCAGGTTTAACATATAAATATAGGAAAAATGTGAATGCACAATGAAAAGTTCTCATTACTGCTTTAGCTTATTTAAACTTTAGTGTGAACAAAAGCAACTAACATGTTATAAATAAATCCATACACCTGGCAAAAATACTTTGATTATTTTAGAGTGTTATATTTTAAAAATAGGCCTACCTTCTTGCTCAACATTCTGCAGGACATGGCCTCTTGGTACTGGGTCAATTGAATGTCAATGCACAGAACATATTCTATGGGTACATTTGCCTCTGTTTAGTTTAATCTTTGTACCAGTTTCATTCTCAAATAGTTTTTTGTTTAGATTTTTTTATAATTTGGAAAATTATTCTCCGAACCACTTTTGTGCCAGCCAAATGGGTGCCATCTACTGATTTATAGACGCAGTGTGATGTAACATCAAGAAAAAAAAGTAAATAGCATCAGATGAGGGCTTTATTGCAACATACAAGTTTTCATTAATTAAAATTGCATAAAAGGTGTATTTGCTATCTGTTTTGTTACCAGAATAATCTGAAGATTTGGACACATCAAAGTTATCACATACGCTGTCAATATTGAAACCATGAGGTCATAATTATTAAAACAATAGATTGATTTATCTCTGAAGCCTTTAATTAGTTTGTGCTTTTCTTTTTGAAATTTTTGCAGCTTCTAAATTTTATTGAAGGTATAACCCACAACTATATTTTATCTCTCCTCATTTCGTATACATCAGACAGTCACAATTTCAATCATGTTAATTTCATGATTTACATCAATTAATTATACTAATTAGCTTAATTAGGTATCCTTTAAACTTAAAAGTTCAATTTTGACCCACTTATGATTGAAGAATAAGCTAGTGAGCCCCAAAACTACTACATATTTAGGTACTGTGATGTTACACATTTAGTTTCTTAATGAAATGAAAATTTATGCTCCCCTCGTCATGCTCCCCTCGTCTACCACCATGCAAAAATGGCCAATTGATGTTACATAATTGCTAATTATTGGTAAATGAAGTAATCTCAAGTATTTCTTTTTCTTTCAAGTAATTGGTATAAAGATTCCCTTTAATATGATACCAAATATACCCATGTAGCACATGTATTTCAAGTTTTATACCATTAATTATTTCTGTGCTTGTCGTGCAAATGTAACGATACCACCTATTTGCGGGCCCAACATAAAACGCATGTTACATGAAATGTAACATAACATAATTATAACATTATAATGAACATTAACATGATTAATGTCTTCTTTCCCCACTACGTTTCTCTTCCTTTCTCCCTCTTTTCCTCCTTTTTTTTAGTCAGCCGATGGGGGGGGGGCACGTGCCCCCATGCCCCCCCCCTGTAGTTACGCCACTGACTATAATCCTAATCATAATTATTATCATTATTATTGATATTGTCATTATCCTTATTAGTCATGATTACATATTAATTTTCATCACTTCTCTTTGTTACATAATGATGTGATGATAATTGCAATTGATGGCACTGCTAAGTACATTTACTGCTTCTGCTGCTGCTACTGCTGACTGGTAGTATTTAGTGTCATTAGATATACAGAACAATTGAAACATTTATAATTACTTATATAAAACAAATGAAAGTACAAAATACAAAATGCCTTGAAAAAGCCTTGAAAATGCCTTGAAATTTCAAGGCTCAAAATCCTCAAGGCCAAGGCCAAGGCCCTCTCAAGGCCAAGGCTTAAATGTTCAAGGCCAAGGCTTTGAAAAAATAGGCCTTAAGGCGCCTTAAGGCCAAGGCCGAGCATCAAGGCACTACAACACTGATTTCAGGCACACAATATTTTAGCTCGCACATCCAGCTTTTTTTTGTGTGTGTGATTTACACAAATTGGTAATATATATCAAAATTTTCAGCTCGCACGCTGCGCGCTCGCATTGTTTGATTTGTGACATACTTATCCTTTTTGGAAATTCTTACAAAAATTTGTCAAAATTCTCCTCTATCATGTCAGAATATTAAAACATTAAGTTCGTGTTACATATACTGAGCTTGTTCTTTATTTAAATAAATAAATCGAGAAAAATGTTGATGAAAATATTTTTCGGCCTCCCCCCATTGGGGAAAGCTGGATCCGCCCCTGCAGTACTATACTAAAAACAATCTAGAATTTTTTTAAATGCAAAAATTGAGGGCAACTTTCCTTTATTCAAAAGTCCTAACTAACCAATCGCATATCATCCCCCCCCCCCCCGATAAAGTTTTGTCGGCCCGTTGTATTTTCAATCAATCAAGATCAATATACAGATAACCCCTATCACCTTTAATGACAGGAGGAGCGTTTTTTGTGGGGCGCGCAGAGTTTTAGGAAGGAAATTGTTGATCATCTGCAAGTTTTTGACCGCGATCGAGAACCTGTTTTTTCTTCTTTTTTTTTTGCAATGTGAACACCTCGGGCAAACGGAGACTTGTTTCCCCAGCTGAGTTAAAATACACTAATGAAAACCCGTCAACTTAATATCATATAACATTCACGAGTTAAACATATATAGGCTTAACTTAATTGTATTTGTGCTTTCTTTCGCTGTGCTAAAATAAAGAGCTCGTTGCTTTAAACTATATGCATAAGCAGGACACTGGATCACCATTCCAAATGAGATATGGGTTCAAAAAGATTACTCTTATAAACATTGCTGTAATAATGAGCCCCACAAAAAATATATATAATATACATTAGATATAACATAAAATAAAATAATAAAAAAATAAAAAATGAGGGGTTATATGGCGTATAGGTCAAACTTTATAAAACGTTAGGAGGGAGTAAAGCAAGCTAAAAATTGACAAAGTTTTATTTAAAAAAAATCAAACTTTGACATTGTATGATATTCAGATTAGATTTTGATATAATATGCAGGAATTACTATAATATTTCACCCCTATTTCTTTCAGTGTTGTAGTGCCTTGATGCTCGGCCTTGGCCTTAAGGCGCTTTAAGACCTATTTTTTCAAAGCCTTGGCCTTGAACATTCAAGCCTTTGCCTTGAGAGGGCCTTGGCCTTGGCCTTGAGGATTTTGAGCCTTGAAATTTCAAGGCATTTTCAAGGCTTTTTCAAGGCATTTTGTATTTTGTACTTTCATTTGTTTTATATAAGTAATTATAAATGTTTCAATTGTTCTGTATATTTAATGACACTAATGGTCAAAACTACCAGTCACCAGTAACAGTAGCAACAGCAGTATTGTGTACTAGCTGTGTCATCAATTGTAATTGTTAAATCATCGTTATTAAGAATTATCATCACATTGTAACAAAGAAAACAGCAGTGATGAAAAATAACTGGGTCATTCCATCTGGATTCACCCAGTGGTTGTACCCGACCGTCTCAGAATTCGTTGTAATTTGGTATACATAAAATTCACCATGGCCCAAGCACAAAACAAAAAAAATTAGTCCAATCGGTCCGTCGGTTCTCGCGCTACGGCCCGCCCTTTTCTCCTTGTTTTGACAAAAATGGGCGTGACCTTCAACTTTCAATGGCCACTGCGTCGTTACGTGTTGACCAATTTTCATGAAACTGGTACCATTTGATAGGAAATTCAGAGAGGAATCCAAAACATGCATCGAATGATGTATTGGAGCAATTTATAAGGTCATGACCTTTGACCTTAACTTTGACCTTGAGTTTGACCCCCGGACAAATAATTTTTTAACTTGATTTTCGTGTATGTTAATTATTGGTATGATATTGACAAAATATGTTAAAATCAATGATGATATTTTATTTCTTCACCTTTAAAAACTCTTCCAAAGATACCATGAAATTTCACCCTAGTCCCACACCCTGATATTCATGTTAGTAAAGTGTTTACCAGTTACATGATTTCTTCCAATCTTAAGTTACAGTATGCAAGCACATGAAAAGAAATTAAGCTTAATCAGTTCACAAATAAACGATTAAACCTTTATGCTCATGAATAGGTATCTGTTTAGGCATTTTGATGTTCATCAATATATATTCATTTTGATGTCGGCAATATATATCATATATATTCATGGTAGTAAAGTCTTCACTTTTATCATCAAAATATATACATGTATATATGTATATGATATATATTGCTGAATCATAAAATGCCTAAACAGATACCTATTCATGAGCATAAAGGTTTAATCTTTTATTTGTAAACTGATTAAGCTTAATTTCTTTTCATCTGTTTGCATGCTGTAACTTAAGATTGGAAGAAATCATGTAACTGGTAAACACTTTACTAACATGAATATCAGTGTGTGGGACTAGAGTGAAATTTCATGGTATCTTTGGAAGAGTTTTTAAAGGTGAAGAAATAAAATATCATCATTGATTTTAACATATTTTGTCAATATCATACCAATAATTAACATACACGAAAATCAAGTTAAAAATTTATTTGTCCGGGGGTCAAACTCAAGGTCAAAGTTAAGGTCAAAGGTCATGACCTTATAAATTGCTCCAATACATTATTCGATGCATGTTTTGGATTCCTCTCCGAATTTCCTATCAAATGGTACCAGTTTCATGAAAATTGGTCAACACGTAACGACGCAGTGGCCATTGAAAGTTGAAGGTCACGCCCATTTTTGTCAAAACAAGGAGAAAAGGGCGGGCCGTAGCGCGAGAACCGACGGACCGATTGGACTAATTTTTTTGTGCTTGTGCCATGGTGAATTTTATGTATACCAAATTACAATGAATTCTGAGATGGTCGGGTGCAAAATTGCACATTCATTGGGTGAACTGGCATGGAATGACCCAACTATTAATTGGTAATGTGTTGTAATCATGACTAATGATGATGACAATATTAATAATAATGATAATAATGACAGTAATAATGATTATGATCAAGATTATAGTGCTTTGATGAAAGGAATAATTCTGACAGATCTTAGTGCAATTTTGACAACAACTTTCACACTTTAAACATAGCTAAATCTAAGGAATGATTTATAACAAGGTTGATTTCTATTCCATTAGGATTTTCCTTGTATTATTTTCTTTAGCCAACAAGAATGATTTAAGTCTTAATTATATTCTGAAAAGATTTGGAAAACTTGAACACAGACTTTAATTTTGTTATATCCAAATTGGCTATGTCAATGGCATGATGAGCCAAAAATTTAGAGGGGCCAAGCATGGCATATAGAACAAAATTTCTGCCAAAAAAGTTGAAAGCGATTGAAGCGAGCGAGCGAACAAAATTTGTCACCCTCTTGCTTTAAAAAAAAGCTTTTTTTTGAAAGATTGTGACAGTATGTTTTGAAAATAATAACAAATTTACTCCACATTTTCCTTTCCTTTATCCCCCTATTTTAAGTTTATTCTTGGTGGTGGAACTTCTTCCTCTCTCTCATTCTTTTTTTTTGGGGGGGTCTGATATATTTTTAAACAGACGAGAAAGAGGAATTGGAAGAGAGAGAGAGGATAAGGGAGAGAAATATGTAAGGGGGTAAGAAAGATGGGCGTGGCTGGTTAGGCAGAAAATACTGCAAAATTAGTTAATGATAGGCAGTATATCTTTTCTAAATTGTAAGGAGAAACATGTAAGGGCGTAAGAAAGATGGGGGTGGCTGGTTAGGCAGATAATACTGCAGAATTAGTTAATAATGATAGGCAGTACATCTTTTCTAAATTGTATACATTTTGTTTTGGGTCTATTGTCTCAGATTGACAAAACAAAGGGAAAAAATTCAATGAAATAACGTATTTGTTTTTGTGTCAATGTGGGTTCAAGAAATAATGATTAATTAAAACAATGATATATAATTTATAATTATTAATATTATTAATAATTATCAATAATTAAATGTTTCAGGAAATAATCAAGATTTACCCCCCCCCCAACTAAGGGTATGGGGTACACCCCATTTATTTTGTATCCTTTTGAATATAACTTTATTTTGTAAGTATTCTTTATTCTGTTTTTTTTTAGGTAAAATAGGTGTAGAAGATACATGTGAATTGAAATTTGAAAGTGGTTGTAAGCAGAAAAAACATGAAAACTGGCAAGAATCCTAAAAATGACACATTTTCAAGTCAGCATTTGAAAATTTCAGCTTGCACTCTGTGCTCTCTTGTCCCCCCCCCAAAAAAAAAAAAAATCCTGTAGGAAAAAATGCCTCTTTTTCCAAAGTCAAAAATGCCTTCTTTTTTCAGAATGATTTTGCCCTTTTTAAAAAAAAATACCTTCTTTAATAGTAAAAATAATACATTTTATTTTAAGTTTGAAAATCACAAATTTTGAATCATGCTTACATCAGTTATTGTTTAGTAAGTACAGTACTACATGTAATCCTGTTCATGGTAACAAAAATGTATAGAATAGTGTTTTCTGGTTGGAATATCACAAATTTTTGGCTCGCTTTCTGCACTCGCATCAATTATTGTACTCATTCTATTCCTGTTTGCACACAAAAAATGCTTAGAATGTCCAGTTTTCAGGTTGGAATATCACAATTTTTTTAGCTCGCACTTTGCGCTTGCATTACTTTGATTGGTGAGTTATGTATCCTATCAAAAATGCAGTCCTTAAATGCTTCCTTTTCTGATCTGTACATTATCTAGCGTTATTTCTTTAATTAGATACACATCTTTTTCATTATTACAAAACAGCTCAGAATATTTAATTTTCATATCTTATTTCACATGTCCAGAAGTTTGAGATCGTGGTTCGTACCGGCAACATCACGCAACAGTGATTTAGTGATTTAACAGTCATTAAACCCATAATTGACCAAAAATCGAGTTTTACAACTTCAGAATTGATTTTCTTTTCAAAACTGCTTGCTCGCTACACTTTCTCGCTGAGAAGTAAAACCTAAATCAAAATATCTATCTTATCAATAAGAAATAAATTTAAAAAGGCTTTGCTCAACTTAATTTCTACAAAACAAACAACTACTTCACGCAGTTGATAATCTCATTTTGAAAATACATGTATCTGTTAGCACCAAAAATTCCCATTTTGGTATATAAGTGCCTTTTTGGCTCTGAACCACCCCCCCCAAAAAAAAAAAATTATATATAATATATTATGTCTAAATCTAACATGAAATTACTATTGTTTTAAATGTACAAGGTACGTGAAATTCTTTATTCGCTCAGTCCGCTCGCTCGCATACATTTTTGCCATGTGTGATATCTAGCGGCCTAAGCATTGTTAGCTCATTGTTCTGTATATCGTAAGTTTGAAATGCCTTGGCCTTGGCCTTGGGTTTCCATGCCTTATGGCCTCAGCCTTGGCCTTGGAGGTTTGAGCCTTGACTACAACACTGACTGATTTCTTTCCTTTAAACTGTTAAAAGGAGCAAAATGACAGAAAATTAAGGGTAAAAGCTCTTTTTTTCCTTCATGGTGAAAATATTTGGGGGAGGGCAAGTGCCGCCAAGCCCCCCCCCCCATCTGTACGCCACTGTCACTATTCATTATAGATGAAAACCCCTAGGAACATGCGCCCCCTTTGATTGCTCCCTACATGCCCTAGCTCCTTTATGTTTTTAAACAAATTGATGATTTATATACGTCATAGCAGCTCTGGCATTCTTTCTCGTGTCAATTTTTTTGTTACCTATATTAGAATTCAGATTTGAAAATAATTCCAATTTATGTAGTAGATGACCCATGTGTTATATCAAACTACCTATAAAACATCTTTGTTACCATGGTTACCGAGTTTTTCTGAAGTAGTCGAGAAAATATTGTTTTGGAACAACACTATCATTATTGATTATTACTTTATGATGAATACGGTAAAGTTTCAAATTTCATATAGCGCTTCACTCAACTGCGTGTAATTTTATAAGAGAGACAAAATCATGTATTGTCTCTCTAACAAGGACCACACCATATTGTCGATCCGGGATGGTGGATGGGGTGGAGGTAATGCCCCAATATTTCAGATTGGGGTGACTCGTGCTACTCTTTCAGGCCATAATAATTATAATGAGTACCGATAGGAAGCAACCGTCATTGTGGTTAGTTTAGCAAGTTTGCGCCTATATATAGGCTGCTTGGAATGCTATGAATCCAGTGACCGGGTAATAATAATTTTGAAACGCTCGTCGTAGATTGATAAAGCGCTATATATGCAAATTATTACTATATATTAAAAACTATAGTGATTAATGTGTTCATGACATATTTTCCCCCTTGAATTGGGGATACCAGAGGTGTAAGGTTTTTGTTCACTATGGTATAGTGCCCATAGTGCCTACTCAAAACTTCAGGCCTCCCCGCCCTACTATGTTGCTAGGGGCCATAGAGCACCCAAAGTTTCACAATCAAGAAAGGAGGAGAAAAAAAGAAGGAAAAAAAGGGTGAAATATGATTCTTTTTTAAGATATGCAAAATTCTATTTAAAAAAATTATCAAATATGTCACAAATTTTACTCGCTTGCTTCAATCCCTCGCAGCCTTTTTGAAATTTTTAGACTTGTAGTGCCACTGATCGACCACCACCCCTTGAAATCCCTCACAATTACGTCATTCCCCTCAACAATGAAAATCGATGAAAAAAAACAAACGTACAGTTGGGGATTTATGATTTTATTGACAGATGTGTCGATACAATGGATCGTCACCAATATCTCTTTAATTTACAAAGAAATGCGATAATCATCGTATAGATATGTATATTTATATATATCCTTGTTTTTCAAAATCAAAGAGATATATTATTTGATTTTGATCCAAATTTAGCGACAGACACGAAATTGAAGAAAAGAAAGATCTCTAGCATACAGAATTTACTTCACTTCAAATAACTTTCAGCAATATAGTTAGGAAATTATGGATAATGAAATGAAAACAGCTTATATTTACTTATTTATCGATGAGATTCATTGAGTAGGTGACATCATGATATTAAAAATAGCTCAATCCCGAGCCCAATTTATTGGAACGCGTAATATACCGATCAGAAAATCGAATAGATATAGGCCTATGAAGGGGCAGTAGGCCTATAGGGGCATGTTAATTGCCTGTGTGATTTAAAAGTAGTAAAAAGAATCTTGGGAAGACGAAGAATATGAGATATAATAGACGAACAAAGAGTGTGTAATCTCACCCTGTGTAATAATTAAATCATAGAAATGAAAGGGGTTATTTTGCTAATTAACCTCCTTCCTGAAGGCGCCGCCCTGTCCACTTTTGGTACAAATAATTTTGAATGATGGATGATCGATACTTTAATGAGGTGATATTGATGGAATAATTTCGATTTCTGGTACGCGGAAACAAAACATTCATCCATGTCTATTATTGATGAAGGAGAGCTACTGTTCAAGCAATTATTTTTAAAATTTCTTTCAATTTTCTGACATGGAACTTTGTCATGCACAGAGACGGATCAGCACTGCTGGCGCCATGGCGCCGCGCAACCAGTGAAAAATCGATAGAGTTTTGTATACGGTTAGCTTTTTTTTTAGACGGTAGGTCGAATTTGTGTAGGACGATTATTACGCTTCTTCGTCGTCAACGGTAAGGATAGAGTTGGTGAGAAATTTTACTTAAAGAAGTTGATATTTAATGTTTTAAACGTTTGCACTTCGTCCTATTGTAAGCTATATTGTGTCTCTCGTAAGTTATGGCAAACTTATCATCATTATTTTGTTTCTTTTCGACTGTAGACCCAAATTGAGAAATCTTGACCCGAACCCGTCAGCCCGTCAGCCCGGGTTGCATATACAGTCACAGGACACAGGTGTGAAAGCAAGTGAATTGCGTTTTGTGTGCATGTTTTTCCGGTCGTTGAGAGTGAACAGCTATATGGTAGTAGATCTTGGCCTTTGCTTTGTGTGCTTAGCCTTAGGACTAATGACAATGTACACACCGAAAATTGGCACACACGTACACAACGTCATGCCATGGTTTAATTAGCAGTAGGTCTATAAAGTATAGGCCTAATTAGCAATTTGATTTTGGGTCTGCATTTGCCATAGACAGCTGGCAGCCGTCTGTTTCGAGGAGTTTTTTAACATTTTTAAAATTTTTTAATTTCTCCTCGTCGACTAGACCAAAAGCTTCAGTCTCTGTATTTTGGTTGTTCCGCTGAACTGCGTTGGCTCACTCACCAATACATAGACTGAAAAGCTTGGAGGCCCGTAGGCCGTACGTACAGACAACGTATTTTAGCAGTAACGTTAGATCGAACAGCGGGAACCCGATTTTCCGATCGTTTTTTTGTACATAAAATGTCATATTATGAAAAAGAAATCACATCCATATTTACGAAAAAATGTTTAAAATTCAGAAATATCATACCTTAGACCTCAGTTACCGCTAATTCTTTTGAAATGATGATCGAAACATCGTCATCTTTGATCCTTTCGTTGGTCAAGGTAAGTTGCCATCTTGGATGACGTCATCATCATTACAGACGTATTTACCAGTCGCTACCTATCGCGATTTGTGCCGCTGCTTTGCGCTGCGCTTGGACCTATTGATGTGCGTGCGTTCGGAACTTGTCGCTCGCATTGATTGGCCAAGATATCGAAAATTTAATCGGAAAGCCTTGATAAAAGCACAACTCGTTGACGGCTGCCATATTTTCCTCTCCGGCAGAAAGTCAAAAAATAAGGAATAACCCGGGGAATAACTCATCGGTAACGTATATTTTCAAAATATTATAAAATGTATATGATATCAATAGAAAGATTAGAGTCTAACGAAAATAGTGGACCTTCGTCCAAGATAATATAATGTCATTTAGAATCTAAAAGAAGTAACAAATCTGGACAAAACCCGTCCGCCGAATTGTCGGACCAGATTACACATGAAGGCTCGTACTGACACATTGCCGTCGGTAAATGGGGATTGTAGTAAAATGTCAGAAATTGTTGAATAAATCCCCAGAAACGACGGTTATTCCTGTCTACTCGTCGACAGACGGCTCGTTAGCGTGTCCCCGCCATTATGGGAGGTACAAAGCAAAATCCCCCCGGCGGGGCTCATCGATTTTTTTTCATTAATGCATTATTATATATAAAAAGAAGCTTACCAAAATGTAGACCAAAAGCTTCAGTCTCTGTATTTTGGTTGTTCCGCTGAACTGCGTTGGCTCACTCACCAATACATAAATGGGGATTGTAGTAAAATGTCAGAAATTGTTGAATAAATCCCCAGAAACGACGGTTATTCCTGTCTAACCAAAATGCAGCTTGTTATTTCCTCTTGGCTTTGATTGGCATTTAAGTGGTGAAAACTCAATTGAAAAGGAACAAAAACAGTGACTTTCCTCGGCTGTCGTGTAGCTCTCAATTCACTCGTTCCCCCGAAGTCGATAATGTACACAAACATATGAGGTGGGATGAACTTCCGGGTCAACTGCTTATCAAAACCGTTGGCCAATCAGATCATCTCTTTTACGTCAGGCTTATGAATATTAATTTTCTTTTCCTTTTCAACGTTTGCTCGCCCGGGCACTGTATAATGTGTGACGTAAAGGTCATAGGGCGGAGTCTAACTTTCGCCGGCCACTTTTTCATGAATGATTCATTACCAAGATGGCTGCCCACTCTCCGAGTCGCAAGTGTCAACTTTTAGAGACAATCCTCTGAATGCCAGTTTCAAAGCGGGAATTTAGGGTAAGAAACTGTCGTTACTTAAACATTATCACCTAAAGGTGCATATGAATGCACAGTTTGTGTAAAATATCACGGTATTGAGGAGAAAAACAAGAAATTAGCCGTGGCCATTGAGCCCCCGTACAGACGACGGTTTAACTTCGGTCTATGTATTTGGTGAGTGAAGCCAACGAAGTTCAGCTGAACAACCAACATAATAGAGACCGAAGCTTTTGGTTTACACTTGCCAATGTTGCGTCATTTTGTAAGTGCATGCATACCCGGATGTCGCATAGGCCTATAGGTCTGAAAAAGATGCAGGAGATTTGAAGGAAAAAGTCACAAACCATTGCAGTGAAAGCTTTACTCATCCCAAAAATATTGCGTGAAAAGTCGAGGCGCGAGGGGTCCTAATGGTGAAAAACTTAAAAGGATGCGTGCACATGCTTGAATTTCAGTGTGTGTGTGTGGGGGGGGGGGGAAATTTACACTCTTTATCGTGCCAACTTTAGCAGGGCCTCACCATCACCTCTGCTGACGAAAATTAGTAAGAGGGGGGGGGGGGGGGGTGAGAGTGTACTATCTTACTATGGCCTATGGGGAGTTTTCCTGTTCGATTTGACATCAAATCCTAAAAACCGTTCAATTTTCTTTGCATTAATTGCAGAGATTGTAACCATGACGCAGGAAGGAGGAGGCATGCGAGGCTTGACGCATCTCGTCAGCTACACATCCGATTCCGATGAGGAACGAGGAAAAGACGAAGAAGAGGAGGAAGAGCTGAAGAAGGAGCAGGGGGATGATGAAGTGATGGCGAGCATACCAGAAGAAGAAGAAGCGGTGGATGGAAAGGATGATACCAAGGTGGAAACCATCCAAGATGAGGATGATGAGATGGAGATGGGGACACCCTTGCAGGAAAGCCCAAGTGAGTATGATGGAATGACCATAATTGATGGGTGCGCACATTTAAAAATTACCATGAAGTTGATTTTCAATCAAAAATTTCTCACAGTTCACACAAAAATTAATCAAAATCATAAATACCAGACGGAAGGCAAGATCCAAAAGTCAAATTTGCTTGACGGATTTGTAACGTAGGTCAAGGGTTTCGCTGTCATTGTGATTTCAAAATTCCATGGCGATCGACTAGTGCGCGCTCGGCTGAAAAAAGTGTCATAATAAAGTGTGACTTAAATTCGCTTATTTATTTATATTTACTTATTTATTTGGAGACCTCTAATTGCAAACTAGCGATTTCTTGATGCTTGTCGAGAAAATCAGACTTTCTCGGAGCGGACGCAAAAGGTAACAAAATTTGCCAATGTTTTGCCAATATTTTAACAAATTGAGACCCTACCTTCAAGAAAATTACTATACTGAGTAATTTTAAGTTGCCCTTTCTGGAGGTGATATCAGTTTTTTAGAATATTAATTATACATTTACTAAAGTTAGAGAAATTCATCCGTGCGAAAAATTAGGTAACGCGCGAATTAAGGACACACCACAATACAAGGAGAGGACATTTTTGGAAAGAGTTGCTTTCTTTTTGGTTAAGAGTCACAAAAATTAAGTATTCTTCAGCTAGAACTTCCCATTCAAAATTGCTTAGTTTCAGTAGCATTTGAGCTTTCAAAAATCGTTTTTAAAGGACCCCTCATCATGTGTAAAAATCACAATCCTTTGTAAGACACCTTAAGAATTAAAGAAGGGAAACTCTGCTGATCTTTCATTTTCAGGTCCATCTTCGAATGCCCCAAGCTTGGTGTCCTACGAGAGATCAGAGACAAAGCCCAAGAAGATAAAAAAGACCGGTCTGGTGTCGTACGAGGGTGAGGAGGAGGACGGGAGGAGGTCGAAGGAGGCCGGAGAAGAAGGAGAGGATCTGGACGGGTCGTGGTCGGAGATGAAACTCTCTCCTGGGGATGACCTGGAAGACAGGGTCAAAGTTGACAAGGTCAAGGTAATTATTATTACTGATTATTATTATCATCTTAATCCTCATCATCATCATAATTATCACCAATGATTATTATTATCATCTTTATCCTCATTAGGCATCATCATCATAATTATCATCAACAATATTGTTATTATAATTTTTCTTATTTTTTTAATTTATTTTTTTATTTATTTTGAAAAAATTATTTTTATTATTATTTTTAGTATTCATTATTATTATTGTTATTAATTATTTTGTTGTTGTTGTCGGTATTATTCTTTTTTGCACTTGCTGAAGTCCAGACGAAGACAAGTTTGGACAATGCAATCAAAATAAGACAATGAATTACACACCTGATTAAGTGAACACAGAAGCAGCACCCGTGGATTTCTGATTGGTGTGGCTAAATGGAGAAAAATAAACAAAATTACCTACATTTTATAGTGGAACCCTTTTTTCCCTTTTTTTTCTTGTAAAATTTGTTGGGACAAAATAACCTACATGTAAATTTTGTAATGACACCCTTTATTTCTTATTTTTCTATGCTTGTAAAATTTCTCGGGACAAAATGAGTAATATTTTGAAGTGAAATCCTTTTTTTTTGCTTGTCAAATTTACATCAGGAACCCCTCGTAAAAAATTGTTTCCAGGGCACAATACAGTTACAAAATGGAATAACAAAAAAAAAGGTACAAGTTTAGGTTTGAATTAAATCTAAAGATGAAATTTGTTTTCGTAGCCACTCGATCAAAGAAAATAACTGGTACTAAGTATTTACTTAGTATTTTTTCCAAGATTAGAAAAACAGGTGTCTTACCTGTTTTAAATCAAACTTGTGATAAACGATAGAAAATATCTTCAAGTTAATAGCTACTTTTCAAAATGACATGTAGTTTGTGGGACTTAAAGGGGAAGTTCACCCTGAAGAAAACTTTGTTGTAAAAATAGCAGAAAAAATAGTAAAAAATATTGGTGAAGGTTTGAGGAAAATCTGTTAAAGAGTAAGAAAGTTATTAGAGTTCAAAATTTGGGATTTGTGACGTCATAAACGAGCAGCTGCCCCATGTGTTATGTAATATAAAATGTACGAATTTCAAATTTTGTATGGTTCCTGATGACTTAATTTTGTTTTCTTTTCATGATCGGGTGTGAAATGATTTGTCTATTGATATACAAAAGTTATAGTGAAAACCATTTTCAATTTTCTGAGAAAATGACATTTCATTGATTTTTTACCATTCGCTATGTAGCAATGCTGCTCGCATATGACGTCACAAATCAAATAATTGAAATTCTAATAACTTTTTAATTATTTGATGAATTTTTCTCAAACCTTCGGCAATATTTTTTATTATTTTTTCTGCTATTTTTACAATAAACTTTTTGTCAGGGTGAACTTCCCCTTTAAGGTAGCAGTGAATTTCAGTGTGAAAACAAGTGGTTATAACTGACCTTGGTCCCGTAAAATTTATTGATCTGATGGTTGATTTGAATGATTGATTGTACAGTGTAGTCATTCCATTCATCGTAGAAATATGTTCTACGATCATAGCTGCTAAGTTTTGTGATACGGACCCCTGGGCTCCATCATACAATGAGTTACAATTGATCCAATCAATCATAACTCTATGGAAATCCATCAGTGTCATAAATTTTTCTACAGGAAATGTGCACAATGTCCTTTGTAAACAAAGAGAAGCACAGTGAATTTTTAAGAAAAAAATTAGTGCATGAATATACATCACAACTAAAAAATATTTTGAACAAACATGCATAATAGATGCTGATGTTGCTGGCCGTCCATAGTTGCGATTGATCGAATCAATTGCAAGATGGGGTCCTGGTGTTAGTTGTATATGTAACAATGTATGATTTTCAGTGTGGGATGAGACCAATTGGAAAGTAGATGAAAAAGGTGCAGACCAAAATACTATAAAAATTTACCATTATTTTGTTTTTCAGCTTGTCGACAGCTCTTATCTGAGTGCCTCGATGTCACTGCCAGAATCAGCCTTGTCACAAAACATCCGTCGACTGAGTGCAGATGAAGTCACGTTACCGCCTGAGCCACCGGGCAGGTGCTCTAGACATCTTCAGGTGAGTGATGAGGATATTGGTGGTGGTGGTGATGATGATGGTGATGATGATGATGATAATGGTGGTGATGATGATGACGATGATAATGATGATGATGGTGATGATGATGGTGATGATGATAATGGTGGTGATGATGACGATGATGATGATAATGGTGGTGATCATGATGATGATGACAATGATGATGATAATGGTGGTGATGATGGTAATGATAGTGATGATGATGATGATGGTGGTGGTTATTGTTGTGAATTGGTTTTTATCAGTGCTCTTGTTCAAAATAAGATATGTGCCAATCAAAAATTAGAATGGTAGTGATGATGATGATGACTCTGTTGAGGATGGTGGTGATGATGATGATGATGATAATGGTGGTGATGATGATGACGATGATGATGATAATGGTGGTGATGATGATGATATGATGATGATGATGATGGTGATGATGATGATGATGATGATGGTGATGATGATGGTGATGATGATGATGATGATGATGGTGATGATGATGATTATGATGATGATGATGATGGTGATGATGATGATGGTGATGATGGTGATGATGATGATGATGGTGATGATGATGATGATGATGATGATGGTGATGATGATGATGATGGTGATGATGATGATGATGATGATGGTGATGATAGTGGTGTTGATGATGGTAATGATGGTGATGATAATGATGGTGGGGGTGGTTAATGTTAATTGGAATTTAACGGTGCTCTCGTTCAAAAAAGAAGATATGTGGTCCTGTTCACGGATAGGGTCCACTTTAGACTTTTTCCATTTAGAGGCTCCATGCCAAAAAAATAAATGAGTTGGAGAATAATTATCATTGTTGTTAGTTACATACCAATAGGTCCTACCTCCACTAGCTTAACAGGATTCATTCTCTGTTTCCTTTGGGTGGAAAAATATTCAAATGTGACCAAAGTGATCACTTATGGTGTCAACCTCAAAAATGGAATTTAATGTTTAAAGCTGCCAAATTAACAATGATTAGTCCATCAGTTTCAGTTGGTTCTTTTTGTTGAGAGTATTAGTTGTCCTTGAATATCATATATATTTCATATAAACAGGAACCTCTGAAATATGAATTTTAGGCCAATGAAATTTAGTGGCAGGACGTGACATTTTCTGTTCACATTTTAGTGTTATCAAGTCCCTGACCTATAAAAAAAATTGAAATTGAAATGTTTCATTAACCATGCAAAAATGTTACATAGAACATAGAGATTTAATGTACCGAAAATCATTGTCCAATGATTAACATTGACAAAGCCGTGCAGGACTTGATCTTTGTTCACAATTTCCTGTTCACAATTTTGTCACGTCCTGCCATTTTTGCTTGGAGCCTGTTCGTGATAATGCTCGACAATGGATCCATCTGTTATTATTCATGATAAGCACAATTCCTAAGTCTACACAGTCAGGTGTAACTTTATTGGAAATATGCTTGAATGCATTCACAGTACTAGATCTAATTTTTCTGTTCACACGTGTCACGTCCTGCCACATCTGTCATGTCCTTCCCATCTTATGCCTGTATCTACTTGAAAAATATCAGTCTATCATTGCAATTTTAGTATGTTTGCAGTTACTGCATTGGTAAAATGTTGGAATATGTACTTTTAACTTTGTGTTCATTACTTCTGTGAAATATGGAAATAACTGTATTTGAAGTGGTAGGACGTGACAAAACAAATGTGAACAGAAATTTATCCACGTTTTGATATGCTTCTCTTTATTTTTCTATTTTTTCCTGATTATTTGCAAACATTCTTTGTTTTAAAGTTGGTCTTCTGTTTTAGATACATTTTCAATAAATGCAATTGCTCTATTTTATTACCTTTAACATAACTTATTGTGCTTATACAGTGCCTATGGGGCTTGTGAACAAAAGTTAATTTGAACACTACTTGTTGTGTAAATATATTTTTTATTTTGTTGTTTTTATTAAATAATGAACAAGGAACTATATACAGAACATTACACTGCCAAATAAATAATAAAAAAGTGGCCCTGATAGATTGAAATATAAAATTTTTCAGCCAGGACGTGACATAATTGATGTGAACGTAAAATCTAGAATTTCGTAATGTCCCCAGTCAGCAGTGTCAAATAAATGCCACAAGGCAAAATATCAGCATGCTTATTTACGATACACATACATGTACACCCAACCACACACACATACTCACAGGTGCAACCACACACACACACCCACACACACATATACTAACCACTGCATCATTATCCAATCCTTTTGACATGCACTTACAGCTGAATCTAAAATTTTAGCTCTATTAGATTTCACCAAGTTGTAAAGTGACAAATTTGTTGTGCCAAATCATTTGTCATAAAGCTAATTAATGATTGTGTCAACATAATGTATGCCATATATTCAAGGAGAGGGGATTATGGAAGTGATGCGGACAGATACATGATATCTTCTTGTAAATGATAAAATCGGGTATGATTTTTCTGATTTATAGATTATCCAATAGTTACAGATCGGCACAGATTAATCCAGGGTGGTATATTCCTGGAGAATGGAGTTGATAGGTGCTGGCAGTAGAAGATATTACCTTGAGGGCAGAAGGAGCTAATATCTATTAGCCAGTAGGCATATTTCTCAAGCAACGACGACAAGTAGGAAGAGATCAAATGCCTGAAGCTTCTTACATACATTCACCAAATAAACTCTCTGACTTGAAAAAGAACCCAGAAGAAACCACATTGTACCATGGACCTATAGGCATATCACCAGATAGAAGGGCATCAGGTGACATAGCCTGGATGGCTTTAAACACTAAATCATGAGATGAAACGCAAGAATCAGGAGAAAAAACTCGTGCAAGGCGAAAAACTGATCGCCCTGAAAGTCAACTTTCACCTTCACCAGGTACCACACAAGCTCCCACACCAGGCAAGAGACCTCTCTTTCTAACAGATGGGAAGGAAGAGAAGGGGCTGAGAAGAAAAGCTTAACTTTACCAGTTGTGGCAGTCTGACTCTGATTCCTGACTAAGAAGAAGCCCTGGAAAGAGGTGAACACCAATATTTCCCCATCAAGTCAGTCCATGGGTGAATGACAGGGCTTTAATAGAGAAAACAATGACCAGAAGCAGTTGCTACCAGAAGAACACTTTGTGTTAAAGTAGTAAAGTGGTAAAGGTTAGGTGTAGTTTCGAAGACGCTTTTTCCCCTATCACTCCAGAAGGACTCCAAGAGAAGCTAGCTTAGTCATATAAAGAAGATCATCCCAGTAGATCACAAAGCAGTTGGAAGTTGGATAGCCCCGAAAAGTCATTGACATCTTGGGTATATGTAGCAAAAGCTGAGCGATAGCACAGAATTGAGTTGAAAAGTGTGATGAGGAAAGTGAGAGACATCCTGTTCACTGCATCAGATTGCAAAGACCTCAAATCTGGAGCTGTTAGGAGACCTAGTAGACACTATTTGGTCCTGCATGCTGAAAAATCTGAAGGGTTAATTTGCTCCTCTGCATCCAAGCAATCAAGAGAAGTCTCATCGGAGATGAATGGTCCCTAAAAGAAGCAGAGATATAATGTGCAACCTCTGAGAAGAGAGGTTTAGGCTTCCTGTCCAAAAACTGGAGAGGCTACATGTATGCTCTTGCCTTCATCAATCACCCTCACATGCATGCAGGAGGATGACCCTTGTTTTAAAAAGAACAAGGATTAGGAACAAGATCAGATTGGCTACAAAAGAGATGATGGGCAGAGACCTAGTGCAGTGTCATTACCCTAGGTCAGGATGGACTGGAAGCAACTGGAGGTTTGTGACAGGGAAATAAATGGGAGCAAGAACGCTACATTAGCAAGCTTCAGAGAAGATGGCCAATGACTCCCATCACCGACAAATGAAAAGAGGAAGGAGTAAAAAGAATATGGGGGTCCTTTTTCTCATCTCCCCCTTTTTCATACTGTACAGTCACTAACAACTCCCAATCCACTCTGATAATGGGAGTGCACGGGAGTGTGGGACTGAACCAAAATATTTTTCACCAAGAGTGTTGGGGCCAAAATGGCACAGACAAAATGTTGAGCTTTGCATGGCCAAGGTTCTGACAGTAAGGGTGCAATTAAGAAAACATGTCCTTCCAGAGAGTAGGTAAGCCTGCTGCCTGTACAAAAAGTGAACAGAAAATTAGGTTGTCAGAGAATCAGGGTCAAGATTGTCAGAAAAGGTGGGGTCATGATGAGAAAATACATGTACCTAGAAGTAACAATCCTTATAAAAGAAATAGTGAATAAAGTGCATTATTCAAACTGTCCCTAAAAGGTAAAGATAGGTTTTTGAAAATGATTCCAAAAAGTACTCAGCTTCTGGCTGCATCTGACAGCTAGAGGGGAAGAAAAATGTGAATATAGTGTTTCTCACTGTCAATATTGTGATTGATGAAGGTACACATACATGCATATGCTAAAATTATAAGTGTTTGTATTCAGTTTAATAGGCAAGTTTTGAATAAACAAAACTACTAAAAGGTGCATACACTGACTATCTAATCATGGATGTACATAAAGATATATGGAAAAGAAACTGGAAAAAGGAAAATTATGTGACATTTCCGTTCACATGTAACGTCCTGCATGTATATCTGTTCACATGTAACGTCCTGCCAAATACCAAATGCAAAGCCAGACCCTTATTAGGGCAACACAAACATTGAAAATTATACAAATAAAGACTATATAAAACATCTATCAATCTACATGTATGTGATTCTTGTGCAACATTTACTTTGTTCTGCATACTCCAGTATATACATGTACATGTATAGTCTCTCATTAAAAAAAAAAGAAGAATGTCAGGTACATGGTAATGTCATGTGTGGAGATGGGGCGTTTTTCGCTTGTCCAATCATAAAATCAGCTAAATAACCCTGTCAAGTTTGTTAAAAAATTTCTTACTAGCTCAGATTTCTGTTCACAATAGTCTGTCACGTCCTGCCAATAAAAACATCAAATCTGTGGTTTTACAAACAGTACAAGAATCAAGCCGATTTTCGTTGTGGGTTATCACTGTGGAAAGGGTAATTCACCAATGACATATTATAGTCTTTTCTTCTGGTCTTGAATGTATAAACAAAACTTTTGCAACTCACATTCACATTTTTTACTGAAATCCTGCCAAAAAGCATTACAAAATTGGTAAATCTTAAGGAAGAACATTCATATTTGAATCTTGGGCAGCAAAAATAATGTGCTTTAATCACTCAGAGAAGAATTGGCATGAGTCCATTCCTTCCGTTGAAAAATGTAATAGAATAAGTACCACTTTTTGGAAAAATATTGCTGTAAGTTCAGGAGATTGGGTTTAGTATGAGGTATAGCAGATGGAATTAAGGTCCAGAATTCATTTTTCATAAAAATTTATAATCCAAAGTTTTAAGAAAAACAACAATTATAATGTTTAATTGGGTTTGAAAATTTGACCCCTAGGTTGACAAAAAGTGGACCCTATCCGTGAACAGGACCATGTGCCAATCAAAAATTATATTGGTGGTGATGATGATAGTGATGATAATAATGATGATGATAGTGATGATGATGATGGTGATTATGATGTTGATGATGATAGTGATGATGATGGTGATGGTGGGGATGAGGGAAAGACTCGGACTGCATCAAACATCATGTGACAAATTTGATCAATATGCTTTCAAATGTCAGCACTTTTCTTTTCTATCTTCATATTTTTCAGGAGAAAATCAACTCGTATTACAAGAAAAGCCTGAATCTGAACCAGATCATCCAAAGAAGAAAAGACTTCAGAAATCCAAGGTGAGTGATAATTTAGAAAAAAAGGATGGAGAGAGAGGAGAATATATGCTTGTGATTTGTAGAAAATTAACGCAATGTCACAGAGACTAAGCAAAACAATGAGGCCGAAAATCAGCTTTACTACTCTGACATTACATGCCATGCCGTGGAGCGATGTGGCCCAGTGGATTAGTCATCTGACTTTGAAAAAAAAGAGGGTTGTGGGTTTGAATCCCAGTAATGATCTAATGATTTTATTGTAGTTAAATGCATGAGTGCTGAAATGCAGCTCGAGCTAAAGCCGGTGTAATAATAATAACAACATACCTCGAAATAGAATATTTCTAGATAGATGACGCTATATAAATGCCTATTATGAATATTATTATGCTTGGATCTTATGATTTTTCAGACATTTAATATGAAGTCCAAATAGACAAAAGCCCATTTACAAAAAAAAGGTTTCCTGCATCATCCTATTTTGTTTCAATTACATATTTGCTATTTTTATAAACATTTGTAAAAGCTACTTGAGATCCTTGCATCTGATTGGCTAAGAGGTAAATTAGTTTGTGAAAACTGCCAATAAAACTTATTGGACTGAAATCACAAAGATGGTTTTGAAAACCCACGGTTGAGTCCATGGTTTATGCAGATTTCTTGTATAAATTACGCTTAATGTAGCGCGTATCGGGCGCTTGTATAAAACATGTCCGATGCTGATGCGCGCATTTGTCACAGTGTGCCAAAGTGACATCTGTTTATTCACGAGTCCACTATTTTTATTCATGAGTCCACTCTTCAAACAGTGGACTCATGAATAAAATAGCGTATCTAACCATGGTATCAGATGTCAATTTGGCACACTGACAAATGTGCGCATCAGCATTGGACATGTTTTACCGTATTTTCCGGTGTATAAACCGCGCATTTTTTCCCCGCTTTGTAATCTTGAAATATTGGGTGCGGTTTATACACAGAAATAACAAAATTTCGTAGGAAATTTGACTACGTTTTGTCGGTAATATTACTTTGATGTGAACCAACAATAATATAGAATATTTAATGTATAATTATTTGTTGGTTACTAAAAATAGGGAGTATATTTTGCAAAGTTTTCTTCGAAAATCTTCTTTGTAAAGATTGGTTTATATTATTTATTTAACTACTATCAATTTAAAAATGTTTTCCAAAAAAAACCTGATTGTTTTGTGATGAAAACTTTTTTTTCAACTAAAATTGCATGGGAAATGCTCTTCAATAGGCATGTAATCGTAATCGATCGTAATCGTAATCGGTTATTAAAAAGGCAATAAATAATGTCCTTTAATTTTTTATTTCTCTAGTTTTTCTCTCAATATTAAAAAAAAAAATCCCTTTTTATACCATTATTTTGATATTAAAAAATGCCATTTTATGGTCACCTTTTCCTAAAAAAAACCCTATATTTTTGTAATGAAAACTTATTTTTTTACACCTAAAAAGTGCATTGAAAATGCTTTACAATAAGCATGTAATCGTAATCGTAATCGGTTTGAAAATAGGCAATAAAAAATGTCCTCTATTCTTCATTTTTTCCCTCAATTTATCTCAACAATTTTGTTTTCTTTTTCCGTTTTGAGACTGTAAGTTTAATATACAATACTGCCATTTCATGGTCTTTTTTTTTCTTTATTCTACGAAGAAATAATTCATATTCTTTGAAAAATAAAGTTAAAGAATGTAGTAACCATTTTTTAAAATACAAAAATTAGTAATATATCTTTTGGTCTGTCAAAGCGTTACAAGGTTAATTTGCTCATCCAAATAATACCAAATTTGGCTTGCCATTTCTTTTTTTATTTTTAGACCCTCCCGATTTTGGGGGTGCGGTTAATACACGGCCGCCGTTTATATTCCGAAAAATACGGTATACAAGCGCCCGATACGCTCTAAATTAAGCGTAATTTATTCAGGAAATCTGTATAAACCATTGACTCAACCGTGGGTTTTCAAAACCACCTTTGTGAATTCGGGCCTTTAGGTGATGTTTCCCTGGCATCTAGATCATGGCCCCGTCCTACTAAGAGGTCCGATTGATGCGATCAACCTCAAGTATATTGATATCCATCAATGTCATATTTTTTTCCTCATGATATTTGTACAATGTCTTGTAAACAAAGATTAGCACATTGAATTTTCAACAAACTAATGGACATCGTATTAAAAAAATATGTCAAACTATCATGTCTTGCTTAGATGATGACGTTGCTGGCATTCTATAGTTGTGGACTTGTTGTTGATTGGATCAGTCGCAATTGTTTTTAAGAAAGGGCTATTTCATAAAGGCTTGTTATAATAACAAATGCGCAATCCTCTATAACAATTTCATTATCAGCCAATCAAATAAGATGTTTCAGTAGCTTTTAATTGATCTGGCAAACTTGTTACTAAAATAAGTTTTATGAAACAGGCCCCTGCTTTAACATCATTCCTTTGTTTCATTATTTCTTTGCAGTATATATGAAAAGCTGATTGACTTTCTTGGTATAGACGAACTAGGTACCAACTATCCAAAGGATATGTATGACCCTTACTGTTGGAAAGAAAGCTCTTACTACGATGCTTTAGGTAAGTCGAGGCAACCTGTCCGCCCAGAATACATGCCTTTTCAGAGATGACAACCCTCAGATTCCATTGTAAGTCTCCTGACTTGTACTATCATTAACTTTACTCCTGCTGAAAATTGAAAAAAAGGAAAGATAAGGAGGTAGAAAGAGAGCGGGGGAGAAAATTAAAAGACTTCTTGAAGATTTCTTATATAACCTGTGATTTATTTGAAATATGCTCTGTGTAACGGCTTATATTAACTTCTCATTTTTAATCATTGTCACTGTACATGTATGTTGTTCTTATATTCTAGCCAAAGCGCAGAGGGAAGAGATACAGAAGAAGAAAGAGAAAGACAAGAAAGAAAAGACAAAGGTGGAGTTTGTCACAGGGATGGTGAGGAAAACACAGATCCAGGCACCGCTGGTCACCAGCACCACCGGTGTAGCGGTACCATCGACATCAACAAGCAACCAGGGCACCGGCCATGGTAGGTTGAGATTTGATGCCATCTTATTGTATTGATGTGGAAATAGCGTGGTTGATTTTGCCAATAGTCGTTGACAAGTACAACGGAAAGACCATACCATCCATGTTGGCCACCAACCAAAGGTACCGTCCATGGTATGCGGAGGGTCGATGCTGTCGCTCTCATTGTTGTGTTGTAATGACGTGATAATTATTCATTAAGTCAATAGTTGGGAACAACTACCTCGGCTATACCGTCCATGTTGGCCATCGACCCAGGTACCATTCATGGTATGCTTATGTTCAATGTTTTCTCTTATGGTTGTGTGGTAATAGTGAGGTGATTATAATTGATTTAGTTCATATCTGGTGATGATTACCACACCACAGAAATAACGTACCATTCATGTTGGCCACCATGCGAGGTACCGCCCATGGTATGCTCAGGTTTGATGCTTTCTCTATCATGGTGGTATTGTAAATTGATATCGACAATAGTCGGTGACAAGTACTGCAGGAGTACCATACCACCCATCAACCAAGGGACACATGCCGGCCATGGTAGTTTGTCGGTGCCATCTTGTGGTAGCATTGTAATAATTAGGGGATCGAGATTGATTTTGTCAGCCTAGTGGTTAAGTACAAGTATGGTGGTGTAGTAAGATCAGGGTGAGTGTGGTTGAGTTTATCAATTTTTTTCTGTGATCACTGATCTGAAGCCAATAACACAAAGTTTAGCAATCATTTTAGAGCATTTTTTAATGATTAATCGCATCAAATACAATGTACACTTAATAATGAAAATCAATTGTATGGGTAATCACTAACCTTTGTGTTAGGGACCCAGTATTATGAACTATTTTGACACTTCTCCTTTGTGGTTTGTTTCAGAAGAAGAGAAAAAGAGAAAGAGCAAGTGGGATAACCCTGGGCAATCCCTTCCTGCTCCGGTTCCTCTGATGCAACGACCTGTCGTCTACGTCGTCACCACCACCATAACCACCTCAACGGCCGTCTCGACATCCACATCAGCGTCAGGATCAAAGACAACGGTCATCTCATCAATAGGGGCAATAAAGAAACAGAAAGTGGAGAAATAGTAAAAGCTATTTCACGGATGACTTGAATATATTCATCATGTGGGGATTTAGCAGATACTATAATGGATGACTAGAAACAGATGATGGTGAAATACCAAGGACTATCACATGGATGGCAAGTACTAGGTGAAATAGCAAAGACTATCACATGGATGGCTAGAACCAGGTGAAATAGCAAAGACTATCACATGGATTGCTCAAAAGAGGTGGTGAAATAGCAAAGACTATCACATGGATGACTAGAACCAGATGGTGAAACAGCAAAGACTATCTCATGGATGGCTAGAACCAGGTGGTGAAATAGCAAAGACTATCACATGGATGACTAGAACCAGATGGTGAAACAGCAAAGACTATCTCATGGATGGCTAGAACCAGGTGGTGAAATAGCAAAGACTATCACGTGGATGGCTAGAGCTAG
Organism: Lytechinus variegatus; assembly: GCF_018143015.1. NCBI lineage: Eukaryota > Metazoa > Echinodermata > Echinoidea > Temnopleuroida > Toxopneustidae > Lytechinus > Lytechinus variegatus. Next base: position 21,375,608 of record NC_054745.1, on the reverse strand, counting down.
GTGGTGAAATAGCAAAGACTGTCACATACATGGATAGAACCAGCTGGTGAAATAGAGACTATCACATGAGTGACAAGGAAATATTCATTGTGTAGGGATTTTTATTAAATAATATTTCATGGCTTGAGAGAAGCGGGGGGTTGAGAAATGATCAAGAATAATTTCTTGGGTGAAAGAAAGAGATGGTGAAATAGTAAAGACTAACTCATATGACTAGGAATGGTTCATGAAGTGGGAGTTAAGCAAAGAAAATGTTCTTAAGTGACAGAAACATAAGGTTGTGGAATAGCAAAAATTATCTCATAGATGTCAAGAAATGATCTTGTAGGGATTTAGCAAAGAATATTTCTCTGGGTGAAAGAAATAGGTGGAGAAATAGCAAAGATAATATCCGTCATAATAATAATCTGAACGGGTGATTGGTCTTAACCCCATCATGTGACCAAAGATAGTTCCAACCAATGTCACAAAATTGGCAAAATGGCATAAATCCCCACATCTGACGTCACACCTCTGGGGCCCGTTGCAGAAAGAGTTGCGTTTAAACGCAAGTAAAAAAATCAATCGCAAGTCAAAAATGCGCGCTGTTGATTGGTTGAAAATCAAGTTGCGCATGATTTTTAGAGTTGCGTTTGATTGCAACTCTTTCTGCAACGGGCCCCTGGACTATTACCCTGTGCCGTGGTGTCACATGTGAATAGTTAAAAAATATTTACAGCTATGGTTTGGACTAAAACTAAACTCTTATGTGCATGTGGGTAACTTTCTTGCTGAAGGAAAACACACCATGGCTGTGATTAAGAAATTGGATTTTACTTCGACCATCCTAACCCTGTGCTAAAATTATGCAAAGTAAAACATGTCAAAGTTTTGTTTACTTATTTTTCTTTTGTTTGCTGTGCTCTTTCCTAATTCTTTTTTTTATTAATGAAGACAATTATCTTTCCTTGACATAAGAATGACTTGAGAGTCAAATTGGTTGGTAAATTGAAACACTACTGTGAGAAATTGATGTCACAATTTATTGGCTATCCACAATTTCAGACCAGAGATAATTACTTCAGGGGCCCGTTTCATAAAAGGACTTGCAACTCTTGTAACTTTGCTATTGTGGCAACCACCATGGCAACCTTGATTATGTTTGGCTGCTGAGCCCTGTTACCATGGTAGTTGCCATAATGGCAAAGTTACAACAGTTGCAAGTCCTTTATAAAACGGGCCCCAGAATATAGACCCCATGTTTTCTTTCATAACCTAATTTTGCCCAATACTCACGTTGGCCGATTGTAATTTTGTCTTTTAATCACATGTGAATTGGTTTTTGTCTCGCATGCATAGCTGAGTGAGACTATAGGCGCCGCTTTTCGGACGACGGCGGCGTCAACATCAAATCATAACCGATGGTGAAGTTTTTGAAATGACAGCATAACTTAGAAAGTATATGGACCTAGTTCATGAAACTTGGCCATAAGGTTAATTAAGTATGACTTAACATCCTGCCTGAGTTTCATGTCTCATGACCAAGGTCAAAGATCATTTAGGGTCAATGAACTTAGACCATGTTGGGGGAATCAACATCAAAATCTTAACCTAAGGTTAAGTTTTTGAATGTCATAACTTCAATGAACTTTGGCCATGTTGGGGGTATTTGTTGAATTACCATCATATTGTCTCTGTAAGTGTATTGGTCTAGTTCATAAAACGTGGACATAAGAGTAACCAAGTGTCACAGAAATCTTGTGCGAGTTTCAGGTCACATGACCAAGGTCAAAGGTCAATGGACATTGGCCATGTTGGGGGTATTTGTTGAATTACCCTCATAACTCTGTAAGTATATTGGTCTAGTTTATAAAACTTGAACATAAGAGTCGTCAAGTATCACTGAACATCTCTTGTGAGTTTCAGGTCACATGACCAAAATCAAAGGTCATTAAAGGTCTTTGAACTTTGGCCATTTTAGAGGTAATTATTAGATTGCTGTCATAACTTTCAAAGTTTAAACATGTAGATATAAAATGTGGATATAGGGGTAATCAAGTATCACTGACAAGTTTTAGTTCACATGATCAAGGTCGAATATCAATGAGCGTAGTATTGTGTCATTATATGAATGGTGTTTTTTGTGAATAATTATTTTATAGTAGTTTTCAAAGTCATCACTACTGCTATATTGGATCGCGTGATGCAGGTGAGACCACCAGAGGCATTAAGAGTTGACGTAAAAGGGATGTCATCTCACAGCGCTTCCCAATAACAAAAAAGATTATTTAATATCTTGATGATTTTCATAGTCCTTGTTCTGCTACTGCAACTCTACGACTCTGTTTTATCTGCTTTTGTCTCTCTTTGAAAGCTTTCTGAAGCTTAGCTACATTTCTGCTAACCTTAGAGAAGAGTTGTGCCGTTTCAGATCCAGTCTTTCCCTTCAACCAGGCAAGTGTCTTATTGTGTGAGAACATAATGTAGGCCTCTGCCGCAACTGTTGATAGATTTTTTTTCCTTCAGAAGCCTGTCAAGATGTCCGAACACACTTTCAGAGAACTTTGGGTCTGAACTGTGTTTGGGAAGCCATTTTGCCCTTTCACGTTCCTCCTCAATTGCACCATGCCACCGTCCACCTTCTAGGTAATCTGCAAATGTTCTCTTTAGCTCGAGCTGCCTCTCAGCGCTCATGCATTCAAGGAATTAATCCCATTCACCTCACCTGGGTCGAGTGCAGCACAGTGTAGATAAATTTCTTGTTTTCATAACAATTTCTATAAGACATTTACTATCAGCCAATCAGCTTGAAGGATTTCAGTAGCTTTTAACTATTACTGCAAACTTGTTATTACATCAAGTTTTATGAAACGGGACCCCAGATTATATTTTTCCGAAAGATATGGTGGTGTGAGGTTGAAGATGGGTATTAGTTTCAAATTGAGAACTATTGTGTTGAAATTGGACAAAATCCTCTTTTTATATTCCCTTTTTTAATAAAAGGATGTTGCAAAGTTTAAAGCCTATTGCCTGTATTCTGGAGTCGGGTTTAAAGTTGTGGTTTAAGTATGGATAGCCAATTGTTGCATAAGAGGTATCATATTTCAGCTCATCTGGCTCTCAAATCATTCATAATTGTCTAGGAAGTATAAATAGATGACTGTCTTCACCATCGATGAATCCGGAAAGAGCACAGTAAACATAAGATGCATGCAGCATAATAAAAATTTTGACACGTTTGGCTTCCCATAATTTTAGCACAGAGTTAGACTATGGTGTAAGTTCTGACTTCAGAATACGGGCCTATGAGATTATTTTCTGATTCATAAATGCTCCTGTTTGGGATTGCAAGGCCAGTCAAAACTATCCTTCACAGTACTCTGTGTTCTAGACCCAGTTTTCACACAAGGGATAGAAGTCATCCGTGAAAGCAGGATTGTCAATTCCCTTACATGTAAGTCCATAGATAACGAGCCACTGTATTTTTCTTATAATGAAGTTTTGTACATTTGTGTAAATATTCAACATAATAAATTCAACGCCATTTTTCATTGAGAATTTTGAGTTGTGCATTGTACTTATGTTGTAATGATGGATGATGGGTTGATCAGTTCAACTGTAGGACAATGACATAAAATATCTATGTCCGCTCCCTCCCCTGTATGTGGGACCTTCATTAAAATAAAGTGACAATGCTCTCAAATTATGATAACAAGAATTAAGAATGGGAAATAAATAATGATAATAATGATAATAATGATGATAATAAACAATAATGATAGTGATAATAGTAATGATAATGATTATAATAATAATATATGACGTCCCTTGGAACTTGGATACCATTGTCATTTATCATTACTTGAGCAGTTTATAGATTAAAGTAAGATTGCAGACAAAAAGGTCAATCATTTTAAGGAATTGTCCTAAAGGAAATCCAAATATATTGGGTGATTTCATGTACAGTGTTGATGTTGGTGTTTTAACACCTACACCAGCCACAACACCATAAAAATGAAGCTGGTGTTATGATTGACCTTGGAAGTATGTTGGGATCTGGTGTTTAACGCCATCTGCTGATGAATTGAGCGTTAACAGCTGGTGTTTATGGATTGGGACATTGTGACTTCAAGTTCAATGTTGGTGATTTCTAGCTCACAAACAATGAAAACATCAGGGACAGCAGAATTAGCTTTTAGTGCAAATAATTCCAGGCTTTCTACATTTACAGAGTAAAACCGTTGGCTCTTGAAATCTTAATGTAATTTGAAATTTTTAGTGCAATATCTTTCCTATTTTGTTTATGATTTTGAGACTTCTTGAGTGAAGTTGCAACGATTAGGCAGAGGTATGCCGCTGATGAGCCATCGGTGACATCATCAGTATTATCTAATACCATATCTAGCTCAATGTTCAAGCTGGATTTAGCAGTGTTTCTCACGCTCTAAACACCAAAAACCAATACTTCATGAAATCACCCAATGGCCCGTATTCTGATAGCAGGTTTAACTTAAACTCAGGTTTAAAGTTGTGGTTCAAGTATGGATAGCCAAATTGTTACATAAATCACTAACGATAGAAATGTCAGATTTCAGCTCATTTGGCTCACAAATCATTCATAATTGTCTAGGAAGTATAAATAGATTGTCTTCACCATCGATGAATCGGGAAAGAGCAAAGTAATCATAAGAAACGTTCAACTTCATAACAAATTTTGATACTTTTGGCTTCCCATACTTAAACCACAACTTTAAACCAGAGTTTAAGTTAAACCTGACTTCAAAATACGGGCCTATGGGTTTGATATGCAGTATGTTTGTAAATGATTTCCTTCCCAGTTTATGATTGACAATCCCTTTTAAGATAAGGATCCAAATGGTATCAACTTCTGCTGAAACCTGTGGGTGATTCATAGAGCCGCTTCTTTTTTTCTTTATGCACAACCCTAGGCACGACTGGTGACACATTCTTATCAACATCATCCAACTCCTCATTGTCAATGTCATCACCATGCAGCACAATCATCTTCTTCACCATCATCTTTGCCATCATCACCACCACCATCATCACCATCAACGCCATCAGCACCATCGCCATCAACACCATTAGCATCATCGCCATCAACACCATTAGCATCATCAACATCGTCACCATCATCACCATCACCACCATCATCATCATCAACATTATCATCATCATCACCATCACCATCATCATCACCATCATCACCATCATCATCATCATCACCATTGTCATCATCATCACCATCATCACCATCATCACTACCACCATCATCATCATCATCATGACATTATCACCAGCAGCATCATCACCATCATCATCACCATCACCATCGTCGTCATCATGATCATCACCATCGTCATCACCATCATCATCATCACCATCATCACTATCACCATCACCACTAACAGGATCACCCTCACCACCATCATCATCCTCATTATTGTCATTACTTCATCCATGTTATACTCTGAGTACACCAATATATAAGTTTTGGATTAAATGATCCTTGTCAACATTTCACTCTCCAGAGACCTTTGACTCAAAGCTTAGTGATTGATGTTTACAATTGTCTTACATTAATCTGAACAATTAGCATATCAATCGCTAGGCATTTTGTGCTGCGACTCATTTCAATATTATCACACCAAAAACCAAACGCATGAAACAGAAAGGGAATTATATAAAATGTATTTATTCATCACATCCATTTGACAACCACTTTGGCCATATTTTAAAAATCACCATAATTTCTACAATGAAATGAACTCCAGGTCTTTTTGAAAAAAAATTATTTGAAATTATGACTCCTTTTAGAAGTTTAAAAATCCTATTTCTAGGGGGAAAAATCCTAGTTAGTGCCACGTTCTCCTTAAAATACCGAATGAATAGGACAAAATCCTACCAATTGGCAGCTCCGGGGGGAGGGGGGTATTCCACAAAGATTATCATATTCATAGATATGCAGTAGTGCCAGTAGTGCATGTCCTCAAAGCATGATCTGACCAATGTGGTCAAGCTTTTCATACCATACGCAACTATGGATTTAAGTGCGACTCTAAGTCATATTTAAAAATCCTTGTGAATAGATATCTCTAGTCCTAGGAGAGTTATCTTGGAGAATAAACCAACCTTTGAGCTTTCTTGGGCTACTTAGTGATGCTTTGATCTAAGAGAATGTGGACACCTACACACAAAGGTAATTGCCAATTCGTTGATTGCCAACTTGTCTATCACATGATCAATAGTCTTATTATTCAATGCATTAACATTTTGTTTAACAACCTTATGGTCCAGTAATCACTTTTTCTCAAGACAGTTTGTCTCTTAAAGGACAAGTCCACCCCAACAAAAAGTTGATTTAAATAAAAAGAGAAAACTCCAACAAAATAGTGAGTGACATCATCGACTCTCATTGTGCATATCACTGTTTTGTGAAAAAATGAGCGAAAATTTAAAATGCTATAGCTTTCTTATTTTACAACCGATTTTGATGAAATATTTGTTCTGCTAGATTGATTTTTCTCTATTTATTCAAATAAACATTTTTCTGGGATGGACTTGACCTTTAACTAGTTGATCTTTTACTCATTTCCTTTTCATTCTCTTCACCCAATTTATACAAAGTCAAATCAGACCAATTGGCATATGGACTAAATGGGTATTGGACCTACTGGTTATTAGACAAATTGGTGAGTGGACGAATTGGCAATTAGACCATGTGGATATTGGACAAACTGTTGCGAGAGCAAATGATAATGGACGAGTTGGTAATTGGCACAACTGTGTCTGAAGACTTGTCTTGACTTGGACTATATTATTCAACGAATTGAAGGTTGACTTGTTTAAGCAGCTTTTTTGAAAATGGTAGTGACGGTTTGCCATCATTCACTTACATGATAGAGGTTCCCATAAGCAGCCATGCTCGAGGACAAAAACAACTATAATGGTTAAAACATTTACATAGCATTTAATATAAATGTTTCTAAGCATTGCATATCATTTCCCTGGCTTTAGCATGGCTATCCTGATCCCATGCTCGAGAATTCAAGGAATTCCTTCCTGCTGGGTATCCATTTACTACAACTGGGTGGAGAGTGGCAAATGTAGATTAACGCCTTGCCAGAGGACGCAAGTGTTGCCATGGGATTTAAAACCCATGGGATTTGAACCCCGGACCTTGTGGTTCAAAATCCAGATTATCCACTGAGCAACACCACCTCTGCATCCAATTGTTATGTCCTCTCACAATGACTGCTTGTGATATCATGTAGAACACTATTGCAACGGTTGCACTTAGGCACACAACAGATTGTGCAGGCCCCATTAAGTTCTGTACATCCACTTTGCTATAGAGTTGATTCCACTGTCTCCACTTACAACTGAATTGGTATTTCCATCACTGTCCTTGTCATGATCGTCCTCCTTCGTATCATCATCATCATCATCATCATCACCACCTTCATCAATTGCAAGGAATGATCCTAAATAGTCCATTTTGCTCTTGCTATGAAGTTGATTCCACTGCCTCCATTTCAACTGAATTGGTATTTCCCTCATCACCATTCTCGTCCTCCCCCTGATCACCATCACCACCTTCATCAAGCATAGTCCTTTTAGGGGCATCCCCATTGTCTGCAGCGCCCTCTATAGGACGTTTCTTGTTGAGTTTCCTGGCTCTCCTCCTGTTGCCCTTCTTTGACTGGTTATACTCTATCCGCTGCTGTTTCCTCTGGCGGTAGTCTGGCATGTTGTCATAGGGAACCTTGTGAAGACCTCGTAAGACGCTCTGAACGTTGCAAGAACCTGTGCATGTAGGAGAAGGAGATGTTTACAAAAAGTTCATTCTATAATGAGAGTAGGAGTTCATCAAGCAAGCAGGACAAAGGGTAAAACCCAGACAGTTTAAATAATTTCTCATCAATGAAACCTGTAGGCAATGGCTTGAAAACATAAAGAATTCATTGGCAGTGCAGAATATTTGTGAACTGAAAGTTCTGAGTGCCCCGAGTCTCCCTCCCTAATCGTTCCCTCTTCTTTCCCTTTTCCCCTTCGACTCGATCCCTCTCTCTTTCTTCCCTCTACTCCACCATCCTCTCATCCTTCTCTCTGATTTAGGTACAGTCAAACATGTCTCTTTTTTTTTTTTTTACATTAGAATTCAACATAAAAAAAAACATTTTATTAAAATAGCAAGAAAGAATTTTAAATACATGTTCAATAGTAAGCAAACATAATGCCTAAATTGACTATTCAATTTTTGTTTTGCATTTTTGCCAAAAAATACTTCTTTTTATATTTGCTCTCCATTTTATTTCTTCTATGAATATTTCAAATATTTCTTTAAAATTTGATTTTCTTTTTTGTTGAAAAATTGTATAAGAAGCTAAATTGATTAATACATTAAAGAAAGATATAACGTTTTGTCCATTACCACCATGTCTACCAATCACAATGTCTTTATAACTTATATCCACATTTTTAATATTCAGATTGATGGTAACACAAAAGTTACTGAATTTTAACCAAAAGAGTCTAGAATAATGGCAATCATAAAATAAGTGATAATAGTTGTCAATAGTTTTACATTTAAGACAAAGTGGAGATTCTGCCAATTTAAATCGAAACAAATATTCATTTGACATCAAAAGTTTATACAAAAATTTAAAGTTGAATTCAGCTAAACGAAATTCTTCAATGAAAGTAACTTTTTCTTTCCAGATATTGTTCCAAATAAGATTTTCTTTGAAATAAAGTGACCAATATTGCTCAACATTTGGGGTTATAAACTTTTTATCCACAAGACAATTGTATAATAATTTAGAAAGTTTAAAAGATAAATGTTTACTTTGTTTTATATGTATGACAGGATAATGGTCCTTCAATTGAAAGTAGCTAACAATTGAATGATTTAAGCAATGTTTTTCTTTAACCAAAATGTTTTTCCATTTTTCTGGTATACAACTCCAAATTAATTTCGATTCACATAAATAATTTCCTTTTTTCTTTAATTTTGCATGAATACGCAATATATCCAATAGTCCATCGCTGTTAATAATATCTCCAATAACAAGAATGTCTGAGCATACCCAATGCTTCCAAAACAAATATTTATTCTTATACAAAATGTTTTTATTACCCCATAACAACTGTTGCCTAATATCTTCACCTGTATTTTCAAAAGAGGGTTTGTTATTACACATTTTCCAAGCAATTATACATTGACGATAAAATAATGGAAGTTGTTTCATTTCAGGCATTTGACATTCTTTTTCAAAAGACATTTTAAGAACAAGTGAATTCGGTCCAAAGTAATTGAGGTGTAGTTCAGGAAGGAACTTCCATCTAAAATTGTGATCCTTGTTTTCAAATAGATTGTTTAGCCAAACTGTTTTTAGGGCGTTACATTGTGAGACAAAATCAGGCATATTTATTCCTCCTTTTTCAGTTCTGCCAATCATTTTTTTTTTTCTTTTTATTTTATCTCGCCCTTTCCAAATAAACTTAAATATAATTTGTTCAACTTTTTTATTAATGTGATCAAGCATGGGAAATACAGTCATTAAATAGGTTATATTTGAAAGAATTAAAGATTTTAATACAGTAACTTTTCCGAAAATGTTAAATACCGACATTTCCACAATAATACTTGGTTTTCAATTTTTGTAACTTTTTCTTTCCAAGTTTTTTCATAAGCATCAAACATATTTTTACTAAAATACACCCCTAGATTTTTATAAACACACTTTTCCAATCAATCTTTTGAAAAAATTGCAATTAAAATTTCCAAAGCTAAAACCCGAGCTTTTCGAAACATTTAACGATGGTCCAGCAACTTTGCAAAAGGTTTGGACTCTTTCCATTACTTTTTTAAAGACAGTTCATCCGCTACAAATACTGTGGTGTCATCAGCAAATTGACTTATCTTGATCTCAACTGAATTATTTACATTATTCGTCAAAGTAATACCTTTAATGTTATTTTATTTTTGGACCTAGAAAAGGCCTTTGTTAAAGTTGATAGGAATTTTCTTTATAGAGCCCTTGAAAAATTTAATTTCGGTAATAAATTCATAAGTTATACAAAAGCCGTATATGCTGATGAAGAAAGTTGCATAATGAATTTAAATTGGCAGTCAGTTTATTTCCCTCTAACTAGAGGAGTGAGACAAGGTTGTCCAGTGTCTGCCCTGTTATTTTTAGTAGTTGTAGAATTTTTGTCAATTGATTTAAATAAGAATAACAAACATGTCTTAGTAACCACATGTCTATAGTGGCCACCTGCTTATAGTGACCACTTAAAATTTCCCTGCAGAAAATTCCTGTGATGTAGATCCTGTCTTGTGCAGCCACCTGTCTAATGCGGCCAGTGGCCACTTATTTTGCATCCCTCAGTCAATTGCAGACCCTCTACAGTGGCCATTAAAATTAAGCTTTCCAAAATTGTTTACTCTAACATTGGTTGAATAGCTAGTCTTTGAGCATGCAGCTACTCTTAAAATAACTATTATGCAATCAACATACATGTAAGTATTTGGTCGATTAAAATAGATACATTTGACAATACATAGTAAATTCACAATGGCCGCCAACCTGTCTATAGTGGCCACATTTACCGATTCCCTTTGATGGTCACTATATACAGGTATGACTGTACTTACATTTTAAGAATTCCCAGTCGTTCTTCGCCTTTTGAGCAAGAAGTGCTGCACTGTCCTCTTTTGAAACGTTTTCTGAAACCTAAAGATCACACGACATCAGTTAGCTAACAATAGCATATATCTTATCATTGTTGTCTAATTTCTTTTTGGTATGATGTACTACCATTTCTAGCTACAATACCAAACAAAATGAAAATACATTGGGGGGGGGGGGTGGATAATATAAAATTGTAATGGGACTACACTCCGGTACAAAATAAAAAAGGATTAACAATCGAATGAATGGATAAAGAAATTTGTGTTTAGAAGTAACTAAATAGACCAACCTACTAAACAATTAAAAAACCATGTTGTTATGAATAAAAATGAACTTACCTGTAGGACACCATCATTATTTGGTTCTATCACACAGACAAGGAGGGGTTCCTCAGGGTTAGGTACTAGGACCAGTAGTCTTCCATTTGGGTCAAAGGCTAATGACCATGGAGGATGCTTGCATTGGAGCCTTGTGACTTCTTGGAAGGTCCAATGCCCATCTTTCTCTGCTGTGACATGGTAAACCGGAACAGTGGAATGACTGAAAAGTGAAAAGTAATAATATTGAAGATTATATCACAATGTGTGCTGTTTTCAAATTCACTAAGGTATATATGTAATACAGTGCGAACTGTCTACTGACACCTTTTCAGGCAATCCTTATGTTAGTGGGAGTTTAGATTTTTAATTTAAATTATCTTTATCCATCTACAAACTGTCTTATTTGAAACGCAATAATTATGTCTAATTTGGGGTTTGTTTACAGGTCCGATGAAATACAGCAAAGATGCTGATTTATTCGTTAGCTTAGTGGTTACTAATTACGATTCTATGAAAATTTTACCCGAAAAACATCCCACATCAGGTTCAAAGGCAGTTTTATATTGAAAATTGAGCCAAATTCGCCCCACCCACAAAAATTCAGCCCGATTTGGTCTGGTATATCACGTGACAATTATGACATCAGGGAAGGAAGCTGCTGAGTGTTGTTGACGTTTGGAGCGTGAAGTGCCTATTGTGGTTGCACGTGTGGATTCAAAGTAAATAAATTGAATTGCTGGAATAATATTCAGAACCTGAATCTTCAAAGTCTGAAGAATCAGACGCAGCTGATGACGATGCTGCAGCCATGATTAAAACCTCATAAAAATCTAAAAAAAACCCATTAAGGATGAGCTTGGTCGAAACAGCAACTACACGAGGAACGTGTACAATAACTAGGGGTCCCACTGCATAGCAGCTGGGAAAACCTTCCTTCGATGACGTCACAATGATTGACAGGTCGACTCTTTCGAAAATTTTAGTGGGCGTTCCCGTTGAAGTTCATTTCCATGGAATAACTCAACACCGGTTCGTCGTACACAGGAACCGATGGCAAATTCATATTTTTCAAGTAAAACTACCTTATAATAGATATGTATCTAGAATAAGATGGAATTGGTGTCATAGAACCTTTAATGGCATCAATGAAAATTGTAAAAGGTTGCATACATGAGAGCCAATTAATATCTTTTCAATAATATGGCGTCAAAAGAAAACATTGAAATATTGTTTAATTTCCCTTCAGAATATACCAAATAACAGAAAGTGAGTGTCAACTAAACCCTTCATTAACTCTTTCATTTTTCATCTTCATTTCACTCATATTTTGCGATCATAGAATACAGAGCCACATAGGAGATTAATAACGTTACAATAGTGTACTTACTCTAATAATGTCACCGCAACAAGATTGTGCTTTTTGAAGCAAGATATGCACGTCACGGTAACCTTGTTTTTAGCTCCATGATCTTCTGATGAAGGTTTGGCCCAATCAAAAGAAGTCCTACATAATTCTTTTCCGTTCTTGTAGTCCCACAGCATCATAGTTGAGTCCTGAAAGGGTAAAGTGAACAAACACTTCAAGATAAAGTGGTTTAAAGTGAATAGGCACATTTACAGATACTTGAAAGAAGGTGCAATATCCACTGATTTTACAAGAAAATCTGTAAAACCAAGATTGTCACTATATCATTTTGGATATTCGTTCTGGGTCCCGTTTTACAAAGAGTTACGATTGTTCCAATCGATCGTAACTATGAAAATCCATCAGCTTAATAATTTTTCCTCCAAGAAATTTGCAATATGTCCTTTTTTTAAATTTTGAACACAGGAAAACACACCAAATTGTAAAGAAATCAATGAATTATGAATGCATCATATATAGAAAAAAATTGAACAAACATACACGTGCACTTTATATGTTGTCTTTGCTGGCTTTCCATAATTGCGATTGATTGGATCAATAGCAACTGTTTGTAAGACTGGCCCCCGGTACAGTTACATGAAGTGAACTTTGTTAAATTATGAAATCTAAACTGAAAAACAACCACACTGTAGATCACCAACATAGCTAAGTCAAAAAATTAGATGGATAAAGGGCAAGTGTAAAAAAATAAAAATCCATATTTTACTGTTCAAAACAGAAATCAGAACGGAAAATCCTCTGGAAATCAAGTTTGCCAAATTGATTTTGGGTCCAGTAGCCACTGCGCAGCGCCATGTTGCTCTATCCCTCAACTCTTTGAATGCCAAACAGGTTAGCAGCAACTCCCATTTTTTAGCGTCTTTTGGTCTGATGTGGCCAGGGATTGAACCCCCGACCTCCCGGTTGAAAGACGGACACTCTACCAACCGAGCAAATACACCTTTATAGGAGCTATTACTAGGCGAGGTGAATGGGTACCCGGTAGGAAGATATTCCTTGAATGCTCCAGCACCCTATCAACGTAGCCGTGCTTAAGCCGGGGTAATAATAACATAATCAGGTTAAGCAGGGCCCGCTGGGAGAAGAGCTTTCGGAACCAAAGTGGCTACCCTGGGTAAAATACATGTACGACGTTATTATTATTATCATTACTTTAATATCAAGAGTTCACTCACCCCTGCACAGGAAATGAGTTGGTCTGATGACAGAATATATAGCCTGCTGAGGAATCTAAAAAGCAGGATAAAAACAATAACCATCATAAATTAACAACCCTCAAGTGAATACTGGCAATTTGTGTGCTTGAAAAAAACTGGCCCATACGTTGTATCCTTAAATATTGAGTGGAATTCACAAAATTGAAGGTGGTTTAATGAATTTACAACATGGACATATTTTATTTTGGATAAGGTATGTTTTATTTAGCACACACATCTAGAACAATCTAAAAAGTCCTGATACAGATTGAGGGTGTTGGTAAAATGCGTTAGAAACTGATTAATGCAGGTTTAGGCAAATTAATTTCACTACCCTGCATTAGTTCATGGCAGAAACCATGGGCCCGTTGCATAAAAGTTACTACTATGATGACTTTTCCATCCAATGGTAACTACCATGGCAACGATGATCAACAGCCAATCAGAATCAAGGATTCCATGCAAGTTACCATTTAATGGCAGAGTTACCATAATGATAACTTTTATCCAGCAGGACCCATGACAACCAATCATAAATCTAGGCTATAAATGTGGGCTATTCCATAAAATATTCCACCTTTTGTACATCCGATCCCCCCATATTTCTTAATTCTTACTTCACTTCATAATCTGACTCCTTTGAGCATTACAGACTGTCATAAGAACAAGAAATCAGAGATCGAATATTCCATGAAGGTCCTACATTCATGGGGTCAAACGTATATATTTTATGGAATAGCCCATGTATGATTTTATATGTATTGTCAATTGTTTTTAACGGATATAAATTCAATTCAATTCAAGATTCAATAGTAATTCACTGGATTAAGAGATACCCACTCTGTGTGTCCTAAACAAAAAGTGTGTATGTTGTACGCATTGGGAAGATGACTAACTCTTATCTTCTCATCTCTCTCAGCCGTCAGGATGTACTTATCATCATGGGAGATGACCTGAATGATAAAAGATACAACCAAAAAAAATGTTAGTAATAATAATAATTGGCATTTATATAGCACTTTATCAATCTACGACTGTTCAAAGCGCTTCACAATTATTACCCGGTCACTGGATTCATAGCATTCCCAGCAGTGAGAGTGGCAAGTGTGGATTGACGGCTTGCCAAAGGGCGCTAGGCCATGGTGGGATTCGAACACACGACCCTCTGATTACAAGGCGAGAGTCGGAACCGCTACACCATGGTGCTTCCAGACAATGCTGGCAGGGGCGGATCCAGGATTTTCTAAAAAAAAGGGGGCACATTTACCCGAAGTAAAATTTAACATGCACAAAAAAGATTTTTTTTCACCAAAAATAAAGGATATTTCCTTCTGGAAAAAGTGCAGCAAGAATAATAAGTAATAATTGTACTAACTTTTTTACCTGTATGTTTTGTATAAAACTATCAAAGAACACGGATATTTATATTTAGAAACAACACAAAAGAACATTTTATTTAAAATAACAGAAAACTGAGGACTTTGATCTCACCACATCCAACAGCATAGAAACATGTCCAAGGATCAAGACCGACTCCTTGTTCTCATCACCGATCTCAAATCGATACACATCGCCTGCCTTGTCTGCAACATAGAGGGCGGTCTCACTATTATCAAATGTAACTGCCATGCAACGTTTTACCACCATCCTGTATGGAAAATTGGAAAAGATTACTATCTCTTTAAAAATTCTTGAAGTCGATCAAAATAACATATCTGTGTAATGTTTCTTTTCTATATGAAATCTACATGCATTCCAAAACATGGAATTGTCGGTAGATTTCTAATATCTAATCAATAAAAATTTGTAAGATAATTCATTTGAAACTTTTTTTTCAGAAAAATAAAAAATTCTAAGATATGGTGGTAGATATAACACAATATCAAACTTGGATTTTAAATGGCAGAAAACAGATTCGACTGGCTGCGCCACTTTTTTATGATTGACATGTTTATTGTTAGATGATTTTCAAGCATAATTCACATTATCAACCTTTTACCAAAGCTATAGGCAGGGCGGAGTGACGTCACATCTGCTTATAGTACAAGTCCATCCCAACAAAAACTTGATTTGAATAAAAAGAGAAAAATTCAACAAGCATAACACTGAAAATTTCATCAAAATCGGATGTAAAATAAGAAAGTTATGGCATTTTAAACTTTCGCTTATTTTCAACAAAATAGTTACATGAACGAGCCAGTTACATCCAAATGAGAGAGTTGATGACATCACTCAATCACTATTTCTTTTGTATTTTATTATATGAAATATGAAATATTGTTATTTTCACGTCATTGTCATGGGTCAGTCCATCTGAATTCACCCAGTGGTTGCACCCGACCGTCTCAGAATTTGTTGTAATTTGGTATACATAAAATTCAACATAGCCCAAGCACAAAACAAAAAAAATTAGTCCAATCGGTCCGTCGGTTCTCGCGCTACGGCCTGCCCTTTTCTCCTTGTTTAGACAAAAATGGGCGTGACCTTCAACTTTCAATGGCCACTGCGTCGTTACGTGTTGAGCAATTTTCATGAAACTGGTACCATTTGATAGGAAATGAATATCAGTGTGTGGGACTACAGTGAAATTTCATGGTATCTTTGGAAGTTTTTAAATGTGAAGAAATAAAATATCATCATTGATTATTTGATTTTAACATATTTTGTCAATATCATACCAATAATTAACATATACGAAAATCAGGTTTAAAAATTATTTGTCCGGGGGTCAAACTCAAGGTCAAAGTTAAGGTCAAAGGTCATGACCTTATAAATTGCTCCAATACATTATTCGATGCATGTTTTGGATTCCTCTCTGAATTTCCTATCAAATGGTACCAGTTTCATGAAAATTGCTCAACACGTAATGACGCAGTGGCCATTGAAAGTTGAAGGTCACGCCCAATTTTGTCAAAACAAGGAGAAAAGGGCGGGCCGTAGCGCGAGAACCGACGGACCGATTGGACTAATTTTTTTTGTTTTGTGCTTGGGCCATGTTGAATTTTATGTATACCAAATTACAATGAATTCTGAGACGGTCGGGTGCAAAACTGCACATTCATTGGGTGAATTGGCATGGAATGACCCTCATGTGAAATGAAGTTTCATTCCTCCCTGAACACGTGGAATTCCATTATTTTAACATTTTGTGCTTCAGGCAAGGAGGTCCTAATCGTCAAATTCGTAAAAATTGAAATATTGTATAATTCAAACAATTAGAAACAAAAAAAATAGTGAGTGACATCATCGACTCTCTCATTTGGATGTAACTGGCTCGTTCCTGTAACTATTTTGTTGAAAATAAGCGAAACTTTGAAATGTCATAACTTTCTTATTTTACATCCGATTTTGATCAAATTTTCAGCATTGTGCTTGTCTGATTTTTCTTTATTGATTCAAATCAACATTTTTCTGAGGTGGACTTGACCTTTAACCCTAAAAAGACGGGGGGGGGGGGGGCTGATTCAGCCCCCCCTCGACATTTTTCGCGATAAATCTGCCGCGCAAAATTTTTTACCACATCGCTCGCTGACTTTTTAAGTCTCGCGCAACTTTTGAGACCACAAATGTGACTCCCGGGTACGCGGTTCCAAAATTACGCAACATTTCGTAAGTACATGCAGACCCAAAATTACTCAAAAACGTGAATTTGTGTACAAATCCAATGCAAATAGTGTTCTTAGCCAAAATTAATAAATGTATCATTATTTTTCCTTTTACTGCTTAAAATCAATTAATTTTATCTTGTTTATGGTCAAAATAAAGTCCCTGACAATTTCCATTGAAAAAACAATTAAAAACAAAGAAATACATAAGAAATTTAGAAAACAATAGAATACATAAGAAAATAAATGTGATTTAGAAATTTTTTAAAAATCAATTTGATCAAATGCCTATCTAGAGTATGTGAAACAAAAATTAGCATTTCAGGGGCATTATTTTATTAATTAGAGCAAACTTATGATTTTACGCATAAATTAGCATAATTAATGAGACATGAGATTTTTTGCAGAATTTGATGTTATAGTTTTGTAGATAATGCCATGGGTAACGCGTGTGCCAATTTTCGTCGCGATCGCGCGATCGACGGCCGAGATCATAAGGGGGGGGCTGAATCAGCCCCCCCCAGTTTTCTTAGGTGTCGAAATAGCCCAGTCTATTTAGGGTTAATAATGACAGCTCTGGCCTTAGTGCCATGAAAGCAAAGCATAAGAAACATAATGTCAGAAACAGCACTGAAAATTTCAGAAAGATTTGTTCCAGATATCAAAATGGGTAAACTTGATTATCACGGCGTTCAGCACAAAGTATGAATGCGATGTTTGGGTAGCATGCATTGTAGGCTCGGGAAAATGCTGTACGAGCACCTGCCAACCTATGGGAATGAAAAACTGTATTCTGTAATTAAAAAACCCTGTATTTTTCCCCAAAAAGTGTATTTCATGTCATAATAAAATGCTTGGTGCACTCGCTGATCGCAGTGCTCAAGCTGCATGCAAGCTAAAATGCGCACTGCTCTTGCAGATGAAAAAAAAAACATTGAAACATGTGTATATCTTCACCCTGGTTTTAACAAAATGATTGAAAAAAAACAAGTTACCTGAAATTACATTGATCTTATAACCATATTTCTGTATGTGTTATGAAGTAGAGACATATAAAAAAGATTTTTCTCAATAAATTACGATTTTGTAATTTTTTTTTCTTATTATTTTTTTTACAAAAATTGTATTTTTTAAAGAAAAAACATACTACTGTATTTTGGTTGCAAAAACGTACTAGATAGACCAGTTCGTAGTTACTTCATGGACAATTTTGGTCAAATGACCTTTCATTTCTTTCATTATGATAGGCAGATTTCAAAGCAAGATATTACGTAAGCTTGCCTTGCATAGCAGGATGAAGAAATTGAATAGACCAGGTGACTAGAATAGCACACAAATGAACACTTCATGAAGGTATTTGTTGCATTTCACTTTGAATGCATATCACGGCATGTTGCAAAATGTACTTGGCAAGCTGTGAAATACCAGTCGTTCGTGGACGCATTGTTGTTTTTTGTGGATGTAAATGAAAACCACGATTAAAAAGAATATATTGATAATCAAGACATCAAAGTTGGTGCTTATCTCATTAGATTTTAAACCACCATGTCACTTTGGTACAAATGACCTTCCACTGATCATGCGTAGAATCTTTTGATCATGCGCAGAAAGGAACTACGAACTGGCTTATACACCTATAACGTACTGGTTGGCAGGTCTGTAAGGGTCACCAGTGCATTGTGTCAGGGCTTGAGATTAAAAATGCTCGGATGTTTGCCCCGGCCTATAGCCAGGGATTAATCCATACTAACCTTGTCCAAACTCTATTCCAGCCAGGAGTTGTGGTCCATAGCGTCAATTCCTTCTCGTCTGTGCATGCAGCAAAGTACATCCCGCTCCCAGAGAAGGCTGCAGTCAGAACACGCCCAGTCGGAATATGGGGGTCTCTGTCAGGAAAACATTTACATTTCATGAAAAGGGCCACTTTTTCTACTTTTTTTTGCTTGGGGCAAATAAACTCAGAATGAGAAACTCCAGGAGATAATTTTGCTTTTCAAATGTGAATAGCATTTTTGGTAATAAGAGAAAAGCTCTCAACTACTTCGTAAGTAATAGACAGTCCTATGTAAAAATATGCTTTACAAAAGACTTCATGCATATCAGTCTTTCAAAAATGTGGAGCGAATTGCGCTGCGATACCAGGAAAATGATTCCCTGTACCATATTCCTTTGTGCTTTTTTTTTGAGAGACACTAAAAAATTATTTCTAGGGGTATATGTCATGTGTACCCCACTTTTCCTGTAGAAAAAATACCCCCCCCCTTTAGGAAATCCTGGATCCACCCCTGACTTAGGAATCATGATATGTGGAATATTGGCCCTAACAAGTGGAATTTTTATGGTAAAAATAATACTAGTGCATTGGATTTGTTCAATAATGTACAATACTGAACAGCAAGGTTTGTAGTTCCAAATCTCTGGGATATTTGTCTGATTTTAGTTCTTTGTTAAATAAAAATAAGCTCTCATATTGTACAGGTAAATGATGCAGACCAACGAACGTAGAGGGCAGCAACACACGGCAGTGTTGCTTTAAGGAAGGTCCACTTCGCTCAGATTTTGTGACCTTTTTCTCTCACTAGCAGATTGGTTTATTCAATGACAGAATTCAATCCTGTTTACTTAAGATTAAACAAATTTAAGACAGTAATTTCATTTTTTAAAATGTGGTCCATTATTATTCCACTGTTTGTATAATTTTGTATTTTTATTATTTGAATCTAGTATTATCATAATCGGTTAGTGTGCCTCTCCTCTGCTATTAGAAGTGTATTGTGTTGGTTCATGATTTCGTTGACATGCCTACCAAATTGTGCGCATACTTCAATTGTATGCACGTAATGAGTGGACCTTCCTAAAACAACACTGTCATGTGTTGCTGCCCACTAAGTTCATTGATGCAATCCAAGATATGTCACGTTTTTGATGCATTGCTAAAACACTCTAATAATATTTTGCATTGAACCCATGAGCAACTGACATGGGGGGGGGGGGATTCCAGGAAATAATAAATGTTTTCATACATCAGATTGGACCCCATCTCTTTCCATTGTTTATTTCAATTCCTGGGCTGCTCAACTATAATAACCAACCAAAAATAAAATTATATCAATATCAATAATAACAACAACAACAATATTATCAATAAAATAATGATAATATCATCAAAATTATCAATAAAATAATTAAAACAATAAGAATACAAACAATAATGATAATGAAAATAATGCGAAAGATACCTGTGTGGTCACTTTATTGATTTCGATACAAACTCATTTTGAAATCATTACAATATGACATTTATCTTTAAATTGGCAACTCAAACAGATTTAATAAATCTTGCTTACATCACTCCTCCAACTGTTTTGACCTCGGATTTCTTCTGTTCTTTCTGCTTTTCATTTCCTTTCTCCTCTGACTCCTTGGCCTCTGCCTTCAAATCAAACACAACCTCCTCGCTTGGATCACTATTAACAAAGACAAAGACAAGGTAAGTAATGATAATAATAATAATATGCAACATTTATATAGCACATAATACAAATGTTTCTAAGTCCCGGGGGGGGGGGGCACTTACATTGAGGAGTTGATACCAAAAAACATGTAAAAAGGATGTCTTTTTCGAGATATATATAAGATACCCGGGGGGGCCACTTACATTGACGACTGGATACCATGCGCGACCAAAAAAACATGTAAAAAAGATGTCTTTTTCACGATAGGGCACGTTACATACGTAACATACGTAACGTGATAAGGGTGTCAAAAACACAAAAATATTAAAAAAGGGTATCTGTTTCGCTAGGAAAATTATGTGTTTAGGGTCAAATTTGCGGGGATGATAAAGCAAAATTTAAATGTTTTCTAAGGATGTCCTTTTTGCTCCAACACTTCGTGTTTAGAGTCCGATTTCCGCGAGGTGTAGAAGCCGGGGTCCAAGTACTAAACCAAATAAGTTAAAGCCAACGACCGAAGGACCTGTAACAATAAAATGTTCCTGTAATTGTTTAGGGGTTCATTTCAGGGAATATTTGCCAAGAGTATCGTTTTGTTTCCAATACTTGTTAAGGGTAGGGTTTCACACGCCTATACTTGTTAAGGGGTGCATTTTCAGAATATGGAAATTACGTGTTTAGGGTGCTTTTCGAGACCCCATGGTCGCGCATCATGGTATCCACTCGTGAATGGAAGTGGCCTCCCCCCCCCCGGGTTCTAAGTGCTGCATACTAATACCCCGGCTTTAGTACGGCTACCCTGATTGAATCCAATTGTGGAGGAAAATGTCTCTTTTATCCACTAGGCTCTGACATGACAGTTATCTCTTCCACCCTGTTGACGTGTAACGCACATAGTACAATTGATGGATGCACATCGGCCTTTACTTTCTAATACAAATGTTTCTAAGTGCTGCAAACTAATACCCCGTCTTTAGTACGGCTACCCTGATCGGGCGCTCAAGCATTCAAGGAATTCCTTCCTACCGGGTACCCATTTACTGCACCTGGGTGGAGAGAGGAAAATGTAGATTAAAGTCTTGCCAAAGGATACAAGTGCTGCGGTGGGATTTGAATCCTGGACCTTGTAGTTCAAAGTCATGATAAAGAGATTGAATCCAATTGTGGAGGAAAACATCTCTTTCATCCATTAGGCTTTGACAAATTAATACAGTTACTCTTTGACCCTGTTGAAGTGTAATGCACGTAGTACAATAAGCCAGTTCGTAGTTCCTTTCTGCACATGATCAAAAGATTCTACGCATGATCAGAGGAAGGTCACTTGTGCTAAAGTGACATGGTGGTTTAATATCTAATGAGATAAGCACCAACTTTGATGTCTTGATGATTCATATTTTCTTTTGAATTGTGGTTTTCATTTATTGGTCATTCCATGCCAATTCATCCAATGAAAGTGCAATTTTGCACCCGACCCTCTCGGAATTTGTTGTAAATTGGTACACATAAAATTCACCATGGCCCACGCACAAAACAAAAAAAAATAGTCAAAACGGTCCGTTGGTTCTTGCGCTACGGCCCGCCCTTTTCTCCTTGTTTTGACGAAAATGGGCGTGACCTTCAACTTTCAATGGCCATTGCGTCGTAACGTGTTGACCAATTTTCACGAAACTGGTACCATTTAATAGGAAATTCAGAGGAATCAGTATGTAAGACTAGAGTGAAATTTCATGGTATCTTTGGAAGAGTTTTAAAAGGTGAAGAAATAAAATATCATCATTGGTTTTAACATATTTGTCAATATCATACAAATTATTAACATACACGAAAATCAAGTTAAAAAATTATTTGTCCGGGGTCAAATTCAAGGCCAAAGTAAAGGTCAAGGGTTACGACCTTATAAATTGCTCCAATACATTATTTGATGAATGTTTTGGATTCCTCTCTGAATTTCTTTTTTGATTGGTACCACTTTCGTGAAAATTGGTCAACACGTTACGACGCAATGGCCACTGAAAGTTGAAGGTCACGCCCATTTTTGTCAAAACAAGGAGAAAAGGGTGGGCCGTAGCGCGAGAACTGACGGACCGATTTGACTAATTTTTTTTTTTGTGCGTGGGCCATGGTGAATTTTATGTGCACCAATTTACAACGAATTCCGAGAGGGTCAGATGCAAAATTGCACTTTCATTGGGTGAATTGGCATGGAATGACCCAATAACATTGTTTCCAAGTGCTGCAAACTAATACCCCGTCTTTAGTACGGCTACCCTGATCGGGCGCTCAAGCATTCAAGGAATTCCTTCCTACCGGGTACCCATTTACTGCACCTGGGTGGAGAGAGGAAAATGTAGATTAAAGTCTTGCCAAAGGATACAAGTGCTGCGGTGGGATTTGAACCCTGGACCTTGTAGTTCAAAGTCATGATAAAGAGATTGAATCCAATTGTGGAGGAAAACATCTCTTTCATCCATGAGGCTTTGACAATACAGTTACTCTTTGACCCTGTTGAAGTGAAATCCACATTGTACAATTGATGCACATCAGCTTATACTTTCTAACACCCACTTTTCATATTCACCTCAAAATACTGCAATAGGCTGCAAAATCGCTGTATGATCATTTATTTACTGTAACAATAAAAAATCATTATCATTTCATTTTGTTTCAATATCTTCCTTGATACACATTAAGTTACAACGATGATGGCGCTGATGAATTGACACATTGAATCAAAAGTCAATCCTTTTTAACATTCTTGGTGCATAATGGGTACCGTTAGGATGTGAAAGATATTGTATGTCTGATTTTGCCAGCGCCATCATGAGGCTGCGATAAATGCAAGGAATGATCCCCAGGGAGTGGAAATTGTGCACTTTTAGTGCAGGATTGAAATGAATCCAATTACCAGGGTGATAATATGCTGTAACGCACTTTGACCCATCCTGGGAAAAGCGCTTTATAAAAATTGGCTATTATTATTATAATAAAAAGACAAAGTAAAAGGTGGGGAAAATAACATCATCAGAATCATGATTTACGCTGCTCAATTATCTTAAGAACATTTAAATTATATGCCATTAAAGCCGGATTACACCGGAATCGAATCCGGTGGTTTCGGGAGTATTCTGTTCTCCCTCTGAAAATTCAGGAAGGATTCATTACCATTTGGATCCACCGAAACCATCCGAATTAAGCCGGATTGGGCTAGAATCGGTCCAAATTAATTCGGGAGAATTCGGTTTCGGTGTAACCCTTGCTTTAGTGAAAATCACAAACTATACATGTTTTAAAAAAAATGATTTTAAGGGCCCCATCATGCAAAGAGTTGAGATTGATCCGATCAATCACAGCTATGGACTGCCAGCAATGATTAAAATGATAATAATATGTCCATTTATATAGCGCAGTTACTATGTGCATATACTCAACTGCGCTTTGATACTTGGTATCATATTATTACCCCGCCTGTAGCTGAGCCGCAATATTAATAGGCGCTAAAGCGTTCAAGGAAAAATTCTACGGGTACCCATTCACCTCACCTGGGTAGAGTGCAGCACAATGTGGATAAATTTCTTGCTGAAGGAAATTACGCCATGGCTGGGATTCGAACCCACGACCCTCTGTTTCAAAGTCCGGAGACTAATCCACTGGGCCACAACGCTCCACAAATGCATGTTTGTTCAAAGAAATATTCTAGATATGAATGTACATCCATAAATTCATTGATTTTTTGACAGTTTGGTGTGTTCTCCTTAGTTTACAAAGGGCATTTTACAAAATTCCTGTAGAAAAAATTATGACACTGATGGATTTCCATAGAATTACGGTTGATTGGATCAATCGTAAGACGGGGGCCCAGATCTTACCTGTATGAGATCACCTTTACTTTAGAACCACTTGTAATAGCAACATGTTGATCGCTACAGATAATGGTAGCCATACCTCTTGATCTTCGTAGTTATGTGTCCAGCCTTGGCAAAGTCCTAAGAAAAAAAACACAATAAAAAAAATCAAACATCAGGTATGAAGCCATTCTAAAAGTTTAGTACAGCTTTCAATGAGAAAGGAGTAACATTAAAGGAAAATATAAAAATACTTAATCACGAAAGAATCTTGACCCTACATTAACTAGGCTATTTCAGACCAGGGCCCTGTTGTACGATTGATCCGATCAATCGTAACTCTATGGAAATCCATTAGTGTCATAATTTATTTCTACGAAAAATTTGCACAATGTCCTTTTTATGCAAAGAGAAGCACAGTGAATTTTCAAGAAAACAACGATTGCATGAATATAAATCACAGCTGGAAAAGATTTTGAACAAACATGCATAATAGATGTTGACGTTGCTGGCCATCCATAGTTGTGATTGATCGGATCAATCGTAACTCTTTGTACAACAGGGCCCTGGACATACGGTGCAGTTGATTTGAACTCCCCTTCAGATCTTGGCCACTGATCGCAGCGAAAATAGAGCCAGATGTAAACTATGAGTCTAGATTATTTATAGTAAACTTTTCAAAATATTTATTGTTGATATTTCTTCAAATTAATAATGTGTAAGAAATTTGCCCTAAATTTTTTTGTGTGTAAGTTTTTGCATTTAACTGACTTTATATACAGTAGCTAGTAGAATGCTAAACATTGGTGGAACCTCGACTATTACTAGTCCAATGCAGGACATCCATCATATCATATATATAGGGTTTTAGAGGCGCAAATATTTCATGACGTCTGATGAGGTCGTTTCAAAGAGACAAAATATCAAAACTGATTTTTAACGTGCATGCCTATGAAAACCAACCAATATTGAAAATATCATGGACAAAATGAATAATTTGCCCCGCCCACAAGATTATCATTGGTTAATAAATGATTGTGCGCATGAAGCTATTGTTATGCCACAATGAAATTGCATTGCGTATAAGTTGCCAGGAGGTGTGGTAAAGGAGCGTCAATTTATTGAATTCAAATGCGCTTGCACTATACGCTAGTGCATCTTTACTTCATTACGGAGATTTCTCTTTTTTTTTGAATGACAATACTCAGGCGCCATGCTCGTGATTTACAGAATTGCCATAAATGATTACTAAAAACAATTTTTTTTGCTTCATTACGTTGTTTAGCTTTGTGGAGGTCTCTAATTAATAATAATGGATGACCATTTTCATGGGATGCGTAGAAACATCGTTACTCACTGAAAAGCAATATTGGAATCGTCTCCGACTCATCCAATATTGTTCTTCAGCTCGTACAATATTTCTTCGCAACCCACTGAAGGCCATCCAATATTCCCTAAACATCGGCCAAGGGATGAGTGATCCCAGTAAAGAACATCTCACGTCGAACTGTCCGATGTTTGGGGGTTTTACTCTATAGCTTCCTGTATGAGCTGCCAAAGGCAAGGGATTAATTACTCCATCAAGTATTCTCACTTGTTCTTCTTTTCTTCCCTTCCTCCTATCTTTCCTTCATAATCCAGGGGGGCGTTTCATGAAAGGACTTGTCGGACGTTTTATCCGACAAGTCCCATTTTATCCGGACAGTTACCATAGGAACAGTGCCTCTCAGCCAATCAGAATCAAGGAAAGCTGTCAGATCTGACAACTTGTCGGATGAAAATATTGATGAAACGCTCCCCTGTTCTTTTATACTTCAGGGTTCTGTTTTTTTCCCCTGCCTTATTTCACGGGCGCATTCCATGGGGGCAAGGTAGAGGTAGGAGAGTGCCCCCATGCCCTCCAAACCCCCACCACGCAGTTAGCCACTGGAAATGCATGGCGCGCACTGGACCGGACGAGGGTTTCGGAAATTAGGGAAGACTTTTTTCAGTGGAATGAGTGCCTATTGCAATTGCTGTCAATTTCTAGTTTTTACAAGGGTGACCAGACGTCCAGTATTTCCCGGGATTGTCCCGTATTTTGCTCCTTTGTCCCGGCGTCCCTACAAACCCTTCCCGGGACGTCTATTTGTCCAGTATTTCAGAATATTGAACAAAACAAAATTTATACATGGAAAAGTGAAGAATTTTCATCAATAACCAACAGATGATGAAGCAGAGATAACAATGAAATAAACTTTTGCAAGTTCTGCGGTGTGTTTTTGTGTCAGGCTAGTACTAGCTAGGCATGTATAAGATCGGAGTAGATTCACAATGGTGCAAACAATCTCACATGATAAACATTTTTCCACTTAAATAATCACAAAATCGATCTAGGTCTAGTTTTTTTTAGCTTTCGTTTTCAGTCTTGTAGTGATCGGTTCGAATGTACTTGTAATGGGATGAGAGATGCTTGTGTGTGATGCCGCGATGTTTCATAAACTTTTCAAGTTTGGAAATATTTCACCACCAAGTTTTATTCATTTCTATACTTTTCTTTTTTAATCTTTAAATTATATTCTAAAAAACCCAAATATCATCAAGATTTTTGTTAGATGAATAGATTTGGGGGGGGGGGTTGCTTGAAGTTCGAAATTCTTTCCTTTCTTTTTTTTCTATCCTTCTTTCTTCATCGTTCAATCCTGCCTACTTGCCCATTTTTTTGTTCAAATTATCTTTATTTCCAATGTGTGTGATGCCAAGTTGTTTTTTTCTCAATCTTTAAAATATATTTTTGAATATATTTTTAGACGATTGGATTTGGGGGGATTTGCTTGAAAGTTTTAACTTTTTTCCTCTTCTTTTTCTTTTCTTTTCTATCCTTCCTGCTTGCCTCTTTTTTTTGTTCCATCTATCTTTATTGCCAATCTTTCCTAGCTTTCTTTCCTTTCTCTCTCTGTTCATTTTTCTTTCTATCTTTCTCTTACTTTCCTTCTTTTTTAAAATTCCTTCATTCTTTCTTTCCTTTATCTTTTCTTTCCTTCCTTCTTTGTCTTTTCGTTTTCTCTCCTTCCATTATTTTTGTTTTCATTCTCTTAGCCCTTCAGTCCTTCCTCCCTCTCTTCATCCTTTTAATTTTCCCTTATATTCTTTCCCTTCCTTCCTGTTTTCTTCTTTCTTTCTTTGAAAGGAAACATTTTTCTTTCCTTCATTCTTTCTCCTTTCTTTTTTTCCTTTTTTTCTTTCACAGTTAGTCATCTTCCCTTCTTTTCTTTCTTTATTCATTTCAAAGAATGATGGACACCCTTTTCCCTTCTTTTTATTCTTTCTTTCAACTTTCTATTATTCTTGTTTTTTATCTTTTTCTTTTCCCTTCATTTTTTTTTCCTGTCAATTTATCTGTTTTCTCCCATCTTTTCGTTCTCTCCTTCATTCACCTTCCTTTTCTTTATATATCAAGCCTAACATTAGACTTCTTTGTTGATTTTTTTTAAAGACCTGGCTTGGTAGATTGATTTTTTATTGTTCCGTATTTCATTTTGTGAAATCTGGTCACGTCACACCTGGTTTTTATCTGTCAACAAATTTTTGCCAAGATTTCACTCTCCATCGGTCACCTGAGTATGAGAAAAAACAGAGCAAAATTATTTGGCTATAATGGGCATTTGCGCTGGGTACAATTTACAATCCCCAAAAATCCAAATTTTTTACTTCTGAATTAGGCCCTAGTTTAATAACATGGGAATGAGCGGGTGGGACTAGTGTTAAGCCTGGCTAATCTCTGTCTCACGAGTCACTCACATTAAGTGAGCTCAACATTAGAAACTGACAACAGAACCCAATCGTTACAGCTGTAATTAAACAATTTGATACCATACTTCTGAATCAATGAGTTATAAAATGAAAACACTTAATCACGCCATTTTAAGCAGCGATTTCAATAAAATACAAAATTTCTTAATGATTCTTACCTCTTCCGACCACAAGGCGAGATGACCGCAGTGTCGCAAAAAAAGGCCAAATTAAAAAGAACTCAGGGAAGTGTTATGTTTCTTCATCACGATTCTCCCTTCTTATCTTGCATTTTCACCCGCATCATCATCATTCACCTCTATCAGTATCTTTATCCCCTTTGTAATCTCTCGTTTCCATTCTCTTATCTCTTCTTTAGCCTTCTGGTAAAGAGTTCCTTTTTGCGACAGCCAACCCTAACCATTGCTTACAACAGTTGAAACCAATGCATATTCACTTTGGGCAGTGGCGTACGTACCTGGAATTTTCCACAGGGGGGGGGGGGGGGGGAACCGGTCGAAAAATTTGACAGGCAAAAAAAAAAAAAAAGGTCTTCAATCAAAAAGCTCTTCAATCGTACCCGAAGAAAAGCAAGCCAAAAAAAAAAATGGTCTTCAAGCTCGTCGGGGGGGGGGGGGGGGGGGAGCAAAATAGGTATTCAAGCTCGTCAGGGGGGGGGGGGGGGCAGGGATATGTCTTTTGTATGGGTTGTGACTTGTCAGGGGGGGGGCAGACTGCCCCCCCCGTATGTACGCTAGTGACTTTGAGTTGCTGCCGCAATTAAAAAGTACTCGTTTTTTCGCCATCTCTCTCTTACAGATCAGAGAATTTAGTCATAGCACAAATCTCAAAACAATTTAACTTAGGACCAAGCATGTCCAAACTAATAATAAAAAATATTCACTGTGAAGCCTAATTCATTCTCCGCCAAGAGGGAGGTGTTCTGGTAAAGTTGTCCTGGTTTTAATTGGCCGAGAGCGGGCATTGGCCTCTGACTGTTACTAAATATGGTAAATGCCATTCAGTGCTGACAACTTTCATGAGACTGTCCCCTAGTGCGATTGATTTTTCAAAGGGAGACATTTCACAAAAAAAATTGGATGAAGTCACCTTTGTGCTCATTTTTACTGTGAATAAGAATGGTCCGTCCCCATATCACGCGAGGCTTTGTTGTGCCATGTACGTCTGAACAAAAGGGGTTATCTAGGCTGAAAATCACATGTTCATCAAAATCATGAAGTTATTGCATTATGATTTTTTTTGCAATATTTCGTGAAAATATTCACATGCATATATGTCGCCATGAATGTGCAGTAGGTAAGCTCATGACGTCAGGTCCTCACTCTCACATTCTAATTTTTCCGTACAAAAAAATGTACAAAATATGTAGGTTTCAGCAATGAATCAGAAAAATCCTATCCTTTTACATTCCTAGAGGACAAAATTTTATATACTGATAGATAAATTTCATATGATTAAAAAAAGGAATAATAGATAAGTAGGGATATGACATCAGCTTCATCACTGTAAATTCATGAAAACATACATAGATCTTTATACCAATAAAATTATGCAAATTAACTTTCAAATGCAATAATTTTGTAATTTTCTATCCATCTTTTAAGAAATTTTCAGTGTTCCGACATAATTTTCTTTTACTCTGTTGAAACCATGACAATTTTAGCCTGTAATACACCTTCAGATATTCCCTCTTTCTCATCGAGTACCGTGGTGTGACATAAAAAATCCCCAGATTTTGCATTTCACCGTTAAAAAAAATATTCGGAGTGTGATAAACTGAGTGGACCACGAGCCCGGGAAGGGGGGGGGGCCACTTCCATTCACGAGTGGATACCATGCGCGACCATGGGGTCTCGAAAAGCACCCTAAACTCGTAATTTCCATATTCTCAAAATGCACCCCTTAACAAGTATTGGTGTGTGAAACCCTACCCTTAACAAGTATTGGAAACAAAACAATACTCTTGGCCAATATTCCCAAATGAACCCCTAAACAAGTACAGGAATGTTTTATTGTTACAGGTCCTTCGGTCGTTGGCTTTACCTTATTTGGTTTAGTACGACCCCACCTTCACGTAAACCTCACGCAAATCAGACTCTAAACAGGAAATGTTGGGGCAAAAAGGACATCTTTTATAAAACTTTTTAATTTTGTTTTATCATCCCGTAAACTCGACCCTAAACACGTAATTTTCCGAGCGAAATAGATACCCTTTTTTCATTATTTTGTGTTTTTGACACCCTTATCACGTTACGTACGTAACGTGCCCTATCGTGAAAAAGACATCCTTTTTACGTGTTTTTTTGGCCGCGCATGGTATCCACTTGTCAATGTAAGTGGCCCCCTGGGACCACGAGTCACAAGCTGGTAAACATAGTTGTCCTGTAAATCTTGCCACACATTACATGTGGCAAGATTTACTGGTAAATTGCCAATTTGTCTACTGCCAACTTGTCCACTAACATCGTCTACCTTCATTTAGTCTATTGCCATTCCGTACACCATCAACATTTCGTCTAACAACCATTTGGTCTAATCATCACTTCTAATCACCATTTTGTCTCATTACCAGTTGTTCTAATATCAATTTTATTTTCATTAATTTTGCACAATTAACACTTAGTCCAATTAGACCAAATGGTATATGGACTAAATGGCTATTGGACCAACTGGTTATTAGACGAAATAGCGAGTGGACGAAGTGGCAATTTGAACATGCAGATAGTGGACAAACTTGATGGTAGACCAAATGATAGACGAGTTGGCAATTGGCATTAGATGAATTGAAAATACACCCATTCATGCAGTCAAACATGCTTTCGTGACCTGTACAAGATCCCCTCGATTTGTTCATCACTTTGTAACACATATTACACGAATCTTTTCATAAAAACTGACTCCTCATGCAGACCACCTTCTCATCGCACTTATATGGTTCTTATACACAGGTTCAATTCAATAAACAAATGAAAACAAATGCTGTTGATAAGAAAGGTGGTTTATTTACAATGCAATGCAAAAGAATGTTGAGATGCTGTTCTACATTGCCTCCAGTGAAGAAAAACAAACATACACGTAAAAGTCAGATGCGTCATGATTTAGATAACAAAAACAAAGCATACAAATAAAACTAATAATTTAAAATTTTCCTTTCAATTTATTTCACTCCAAGTGATATTTTGTGCCAAATATTTCCTCTTTGTTGAATGAGGAAATCGAACTTAGTTCCTTACGTAAGAGAAATTTGAAGACATTTTTTTAATGCAATGACCCCCCCCCCTAAAATGTATTATAAAATTTTCCTTTCAATTCATTTCACTCCAAGTGATATTTTGTGCCAAATATTTCCTCTTTGTTGAATGAGGAAATCAAAATTTAGTTCCTTACGTAAGAGAAATTTGAAGACATATTCTTTTTAATGCAATGACCCCCCCCCCTCTCCCTGAAAGGAAATAATTATTTAGCATTGAAAAGAAACAGAATATCTTTTTTTTTAAACATGACTTTAAGTATCAGTAAAAAGAAATAGTACACCTAAGAATGACATTTTACCTTTTGCAGTCTCATGCATACAGATAATTTATTATGCTGGCATCAGTAGCTTTTGGTCCAAGATGTTAAATCAAATACCTTTTTTGCAAACATCAGATATTACATGGATAGTTGATTTTTCTAGTGGGCTTTTAATACAACAGAGACGTCGACTAAGATTCTTTTGCAACAAAGGCATCAGACAATGTATCGATTATTTATTATTTCATTTTCTTCACTATCGGAAATTTGCTTTAGAATATAAGGCATACATTATATAGATAGTCAGAGCTGCCAACCTGAACAATAACATTTCAGTATTTTTGAAGCTGAAAATCAGTATTTTGGAGAGGAAATCAGTATTTTCAAAGAAATACCATAGGACAACAAATAAAACTGAAACTGAAAAATCAGTATTTTGCATGAAACCATCAGTATTCTTCTCATTTTTCAGTACTAAATACTGAAAATTAGTACAACTTGGCAGCTCTGGATAGTTGATTATTCACGCACCAATAACTCTTCAGCGGAAATGTTACAAAAACTGTATTTTGGTATATTCCGATAAACATAATTCTGTTGTTTCAGTGCAAGAACATCCTTACACTGTAACACCACACTTTTCTGTACTGCAAATAGCAGCATGTATCAGCCCATTGTGTAAGGGTGTTTCTGCACCCATGCACAAAAAAAGTTTTGCCAAAGGCATTCTTGCACCGACGCATTGCAAAAAAATGCTCTTAGCAGCACGCATAACGTCATTTCTGCACCGATGCACAATTTTTTTTTGCTAAGGGTGTTCTTGCACTGACAATTTTGATGTTGAATTCTATACAAACCATGTGATACCTACACTGAGCCGTGATTGGTGGCTGCAATCCTAACGGATGACCAATCAGAGAGCAGCTTTAGGGGAGCTGTTGAGAGATACGTGCCATGAGCAGGAGTGTGCAATGCATCATGGGACACGCAAGGAAAAGCAGGTCAGCTTGATCAAGGTCACAGATCATGTGACAACACATATCAGGTGACTTGTGAATATCATGTGACCCAATTTCGAATGAAGGTCTAAAACAATGTCATAATCATGAATTTCATTTGCACCAAGTATAGATGTATCACATTAAGTATCCTTGGATATGACATATCATACATCTCCATTGGACATTATCACACTACATTTATTTTAAAGATGAAATTTATTTCTGGTTATATATTTAATTACCCCCTTGTGTCTTTGACAATGAATATAAATAAAGGGCTCGGGACCTTAGCAGTTTTATTTGTGAATGAAAATTTCATCACTTTTGTATCACTTAATTATTCAACGGGGCTAAAGTAATTGAATTGTTATTCCAAACATAGTTTATAAAAAAGTAACATTCAACTTGACCTTTTAATATCACTGTTCCCACGAAGAATGTTTGGAGCTAAATCCTATGGCTGCTGGTCTGGTTGAAACCGGAAAAGTGTGCGAGTGTGAACACTCCAAATCCAACATGATAAACACTAGGTATCCAGTGACTAATTTACAAAGCTTTCAGGAGCCAATGAAGATCATTGGTGCATGTGCACTTGGTTCAAACCACCGACTGGTAACCAATCAGAATTGATGTTTTATGATAACCAGGATATGTCCAATATATGAAACATTTGGGATACAGAAATCAATGGCTGAACAAGCAAAGGCCAATCACGATCATCGGTCCATGTGCACCATGTTCAGACCATCGCCCAGTAACCAATGAGAATTGTTGTTTCATGTCCGAGATTAATTGCTAATCTTTGTGTTACAGGCCTTGGTCTCACTAGATCACTATCTATTTTGAACATGGGCAAGCATTCTGTCAGATTTGAGGAATTTTCAGTCAAGGGTCATAGTAATTCTGATCTAGTTTACAGTCAGGAACTATTTTAGTACATTGTAAAGTACAAATTAAACAAACATCGAATCTCGGACATAACTGGTCTCTAATCTCTCCACAGGGGAGGACAACGTTTTGAGGACATTCTATGAACGAAAACCGAGAGGAACTATTTTTTGGCGAATGCAATTTTAAGAGTGTTTGTTGGGGTGATTTTAAATCCTTGGAGAGAATCCTTTGCTTTTCCCGATTGTTGATCGTTAGCGAATTCCACGAAGGCGATGTCGTGTCTCCCTGGGACGAGACGGACTTCCTTGTATCCATTAAATCTGTAAAAAAAACAGACAAAATGTAGGGTCGTTAAAAAAGGACAGCACACTAGGTCATACGGCTGTTTTAAATGAATTGAATTTATTAATTGTCATGCACATATAACAGAAGTTGCATAAAAATCATTCTCTGGCTCACAATACCTAATAAACACAAAGGCCCGAATTCACAAAGGTGGTTTTTAAAACCCACGGTTGAGTCCATGGTTTATGTAGATTTCCTGTATAAATTACGCTTAATTTAGCGCGTATCGGGCGCGTATGCAAGAAATGTCCAATGCTAATGCGCGCTTTTGTCACAGTGTGCCAAATTGACGCCTGTTACCATGGTTAAATACGCTATTTTATACATGAGTCCACTGTTTTTATTCATGAGTCCACTCTTCAAACAGTGGACTCATGAATAAAATAGCGTATCTAACCATGGTAACAGGCGTCAATTTGGCGCACTGTGACAAAAGCACGCATCAGCATTGGACATTTTTTTATACACGCGCCCGATACGCGCTTAACTAAGCGTAATTTATACAGAAAATCTGCATAAACCATGGACTCAACCGTGGGTTTTGAAAACCACCTTTGTGAATTCGGGCCAAAGTATATTAAACGATTACACAAATAATCGCATACAAAGAATGTATATCAAAGAACAAAACATTAAACACATAGGCGGATCCGGGGGGGGGGGGGGGCTGGCCCCCCTATTGGCGGAGCAAAAAAAGGGAAAGAAAAGAAAAAAAGAGAAAAAGGAGGGAAAAGAGAGGAGAAAGAAGAAGAGGAAGACGAGTGAATAAAATAAGAAGACTTTTAAAATAAAAAAAAATCTTTCATGTCAATATATAAAATTTTCGCTCGCGCTTCGCGTTCGCATTGCCTGTTAGGTGATTTTCATATCTTGTTCAATATACAAACCATATTTCATCTTGGTAACCGAACTTTCACTATTTTATGTGATTTACAAATTGATTCTTAAAAAGTGCTTTGTAAAAATTCAGTTTTATGGTCTGAATATTAACATTTTCTGCTCGCGCTGCGAGTGCGCGTTTGCAAATTTTGATTTATCAGGTACCTATTATTTTTGTGTATCCATAAAGTTTTCAAAATATCCCTTTTCAGGTCTGATTGTCAAAACGTATCAGCTAGCACTGCATGCTCGCATTTTGATTGGCGAGTTATATATGTCTCTAAAGTCCCCTTTTCATGATAGTTTTTTTATCTTTATTGATTTTTAAAAATAAATATGTAATGTCTTCATGGCTACCTGCATGCAGTCTTTAACAGGTACCTTTTCTGCTTCAGCATCGCACTCATTTTTGTAATTATTTAATTGCATACACATCTTTTTCAGGATAACAAACATTGCCCAGAATGTTCAAAGTTTAGGAAAAATACATTAGATTTCGCATTTATATGATATTATATATTTAAATGTATGTTGATTTATAAGAATAAAGCTAAGAAGTGATTAGGACTACCCCTTCAAAGAAACCAAAAATCATCTTCGAGCGGCCGATCAGGGAAAAAATGGCTGAAAAAAAATTCCAGGCCCCCCCTTTTGGCGAAGGCTGGATCCGCCCCTGAAACGTCATATTTCTGCTGGCCAGGGGAGAGCAGCTTGATAAGGTGATGTCCCCTAGCCCCCAGAGTGAAACTAACCAAACATTTGTAAGTTAGACATGATGACTATACACTGACTGGCTACCCTTTAAAGGTCCTATGACACTGATTCCATCTTATTCTAGATACATATCTATTATTGGGCAGTTTTACTTGAAAAATACGAATTTGCCATCAGTTCCTGTGTACGACGAACCAGTGTTGAGTTATTCCATGGGAAAGAACTTCAACGGGAACGCCTACTAAAATTTTCGAAAGAGTCGGCCGACCGACCTGTCAATCATTGTGACGTCATCGAAGGAAGGCTTTCCAAGCTGTGCAACCGGACCTCCAGTTATTGTACACGTTCCTCGTGTAGTTGCCGTTTCGACTGAGCTCATCCTTAACAGATTTTTTACGATTTTTATGAGGTTTTGATCATGGCTGCGGCATCATCACCAGCTGCGTCTGATTCTTCGGACTTTGAAGATTCAGGTTATGAATATTATTCCAGCAATTCAATCTATTTACTTTGAATCCACACGTGCAACCACAATAGGCACTTCACGCTCCAAACGTCAGCAACACTCAGCAGCTTCCTTCCCTGACGTCATAATTGTCACGTGATGTAAAACAACCAACTCGGGCTGAATTTTTGTGGGCGGGGCGAATTTGGCTCAATTTTCAATATAAAACTGCTTTTGGACCTGATGTGGGATGTTTTTCGGGTAAGATTTGATGGAATCGTAATTAGTTACCACTAAGCTAACAAATAAATCAGCATCTTTGCTGTATTTCATAGGACCTTTAAGTGATTTTCAATCATTTTTATTAGGTATGTGAAACTGAAATGCGATCATCACGGAATAAGAATGATCACTTTAGGACAACTCCGCCCCACAGTCGGTTTAGAGTCATTTTGATGTCGAAAGGAGACACAATACATGTATATGGTCATTTTCACAGACAAGTCGTTTTTCTACAGACGTGCCCACTCAGGGTTCCCAGCTTTTCAAGAAAACAAAATTCCCTGATTTTTCCCCGACTGGAAAAAAATAAAATAATTTTCAGATTTTCCTGATGGGCTGGGAACCCTGACACTAATAATACAATTACACAGACAAATATGACTCAAGACTGACAAAAGCTATGTTATTTAAAGATAAATTCCAGTATTGGTAATGATCTCAAAATTACTTTTTACAGAATCTAATATAATGACCACCCAAGTGTCTGTTTGTATGAATAAAAAAATATGTGCCAAAGGATTCTTGAAGAAATTGTGTAATTGCTGAGAAATAAGCAAAATAAGCGCGGATTCGGTCACTTCCGTTGGGTCTTTCTTCCAGCAATAATAATACACTGTCCCACGTGTGCCTATCTGTGTTGGTGATTTTCAGTGTGAACATTTTTCAGCATAGATTTCAAGATTTCACAAAGTTCAGTTTATGTAACTGTACCAGATCTAGATCCTTGATGATATTCTGACAATTAAGCCTGGTTTTACAGACTTTCTCATGAAATCAGTGTTTACTGCAACTACTGGAATTTATATTATTTAACCAAGAAGACCCCTCCCCACAGGAAGAAGATTTCACTCCAATAGGATAGGGGCATTCAGAGAACATGTCCCTACCCATCTACAACATCTCTACATGGCACCACCTAGATATGTTAAACATTTCACTTTCTTGCTGACGACACAACACACGAAGGCTTTCACAAACAAGTCGTTTTCGTACAGGAACGGCCAGTAATATTACGGTCACACTGACGGTAATGACTCAAGACTGACAAAAGCCAGGTATTAAATTATACAGGCTACCAGTCAGTTTGGAGTCTGTTTCAATGGCGAGACTTTAGCATTAGATGGTGATGATTTTTACTTACTGCTTGAATAAAACCTCCAACATGAGCTCATTGGTTTCTTCCGGTAAATTCGTAAGGAAAAGGATGTTATTAGGCTCATCAGGAACAACTGTGAAATAAAACAAGAAATACATGATGTTATAACATGGTGTTGTGGAACCAGGGAATCAGCCGAATAAGCTTCACTATCGTTGTTATTAGTTTTCCTATTTACAATATCATACACTTTAAAATATACAAAAAAATGAATGTTTATGAGTGCAATGGACAGAATACTTCATGAGGTGAAAGATGAAACGATCCATTGAATGATGAATGGATCATTATTTCATCTTTCACCGAATGAAGTATTCTGTCCATTGCACGAATGAAAAACATTCATTATTTGGTTTACATGACACCTCAAAATTGATATTTTTTCATAAATTTATGAATTTCGATGCAAAATATGCTCATGCAGTGTGAGTTCGGTCTGTTGATTATTACGTCTTTGCAACAAGCGCCTGCAGCTGCAATCTCGGTGCGCGCGTGCAATGGACAAAATCGTATGGATCCAAAATTGCACGACGAATGGATTGAAAATTGCACGGTTGATGACGTCATTGCAAAATGGGCCGAATGAACGATATCAAACAACCAATCAAATGACAAGGATCTATCTAGGTGTCATATAAACTATTATAATTTGAATGAACCTGTGGCTCAGTTTACTATTTATGTTATTAATTTTCCTATTTACAATGTTATATACACTTTGAAAACTATTTTATCATCATATAGATCAGCTTGTGCTTTGCTATTCTTGTTAATAATTTTCCTATTTAAAATATTATATGCTTTGAAAAGTATCTAACCATAATTTTAAATCAGCTTTTGCCTTACTTTACAATTTTCATTATTAATTTTCCTTCATATATAAAGTACATGTCCTTACTTTGTTTTGTTTTCTTGAACACGCAATTTACGTTCCATTTTGTAATTGATTTCTCGTACCAATTGCCAACTGAAAATCTTCCTCTTTGGATAAAAATCAAAAAATGATTTGAATTGCAAGGAATTGTGCTTTACAAATTTGAATAGCACTTTTGGTCATAAGAGGAAAGCTCCAAACGAAGTAATGTACTGTCAAATGTAAAAATGTGCTACACAAAAGACTTTATGCAAAGCAGTCTTTCAAAAATGTGGAGCAAATAGCATTTCGATACCAGGAAGCTAAATCATTAAGTTATGTAGGTCCCAAACAATGGAATGAGATTCCCCAAATATTAACTAATTCAC
The DNA here is from genome assembly GCF_018143015.1 of Lytechinus variegatus. Classification (NCBI taxonomy): domain Eukaryota; kingdom Metazoa; phylum Echinodermata; class Echinoidea; order Temnopleuroida; family Toxopneustidae; genus Lytechinus; species Lytechinus variegatus. Next base: position 21,336,807 of record NC_054745.1, on the reverse strand, counting down.
AATTCATATCTTCCTTTAGAAAACAGTACAAAAATTTTCAAGTAAATGATTATTAATTTTCGCAGTTGATATCAATGCATTACTTGTACCTTATCTACCCTTCACCCTTCGATTCGTGTATTCTTTGTTTTTTTTCCTCATTTTTCCTACATTGTATTTACTATAATGATATGACATTCTGTTTTTTTTTTTAAATTTAATATTGTTGTCTTTTTGCTATGTTTTGGCGATCCAGCCTTACAGGGGAGCGTTTCATCAATATTTTCATCCGACAAGTTGTCAGATCTGACATCTTTCCATAATTTTGATTGGCTGAGAGGCACTGTTCCTATGGTAACTGTCGGATAAAATGTCCGACAAGTCCTTTCATGAAACGCCCCCCTGGTTTCTTATAACCTTTATTTCTATTCATTTATTTTCATGGAAAGCCACGCAATCTATTTTATTATCTAATCACATTAATTGATGTTCCTTTGTATTCTTATCCTATTTTGTGGAATAAAGATTGAATTGAATTGATTATTCCGTGGAATTGATACCCTTTTCATAAACCCATCCTCCAATTAGCCGTCTAAGAGTAATGCGGATAATTCAATAAAAATTGGGTTCACAAACTCCGAAAATGATACGCACTATTTTTACGAGCGCCCATCCTGAAAAAGGCGGATAATCGTCATGACAACTGGACATGCCCTCTCTGATAAGGTGGTGTTGGAAAAGGGTGACCTTGTGATCGCACCATGGCAATTATCAGCATTATTTGGAAATGCGTTCATAAAGTCAAAATCTGGTCCCGATGCTGCTATTATGCGGATAATAGCAGCATCAAAATAATGCGGATAACTCTGGTTTTCCTCCGATTTTACGACCAAATTATGCTGCTATTAGCCGCATAATTGGGTTTATCAAAGGGGTATGAGACTAACCTGGTGCCGGTGCAGGTGGGGCTTGTATCGGCGGTTGACCCAGCATGGACATGTCACCCAGCAGGGGTGGGGGCTGGTTGACTGGGGGAGCTCCTGGCATGGGGATCTGTGAGGGAGGGGGGATGATGACGTCTGCGTGTCTATTCTGCCTGTTCTTCCTGCCCTTCACCGGCTCTGTAATGGAAATCCATACACGGTTGTGATAAACGAAAACATTGTTGAACAAAACTGCATTGTTTTATTGAAAAATTGGAACAACATTTTTGAACAAAACGGCATTGTTTTATTGAAAAATTGGAACATTTTTGAACAAAATGGCATTGTTTTATTGAAAAATTGGAACAACATTTTTGAACAAAACCGCATTGTTTTATTGAAAATTGGAAATACATTTTTGAACAAAATGGCATTGTTTTATTGAAAAATTGGAACAACATTTTTGAACAAAACTGCATTGTTTTATTGAAAATTGGAAAAACATTTTTGAACAAAACTGAATTGTTTCATTGAAAAATTGGAACATTTTTTAACAAAATGGTATTGTTTTATTGAAAAATTGGAACATTTTTGAACAAAACTTCATTGTTTTATTGAAAAATTGGAACATTTTTGAACAAAACTGCATTGTTTTATTGAAGAATTGGAACAACATTTTTGAACGAAACGGCATTGTTTTATTGAAAAATTGGAACAACATTTTTGAACAAAACGGCATTGTTTTATTGAAAAATTGGAACAACATTTTTGAACAAAACTGCATTGTTTTATTGAAAAATTGGAACAACATTTTTGAACGAAACGGCATTGTTTTATTGAAAAATTGGAACAACATTTTTGAACAAAACGGCATTGTTTTATTGAAAAATTGGAACATTTTTGAACAAAACGGCATTGTTTTATTGAAAAATTGGAATAACATTTTCTACTTTTTAAACTGAATTTTGAAACATTTAAAAACAAACTTTCTGGGTGTGATCTTCCTTCCTCTCATTGACTCTTATTTGGTATACAAGGTTGTTCTAATTTTGTGTCAGTATTTGTTGAGAGAAGCCAACGAAAGGCTATGATTCTTGGGTAGCATCAAGAATACATTAAAGATAAAAGGGCACTTGCCGGGCCAAAAGTGCTTGAAATAAAGGCTATTTTTCACAACTATATGCCTAATCCTGCAACGTTGGATAGGCTTTAAAGGGGAAGTTCACCCTGACAAAAAGTTTATTGTAAAAATAGCAGAAAAAATAATAAAAAATATTGCCGAAGGTTTGAGAAAAATTCATCAAATAATTAAAAGGTTATTAGAATTTCAATTATTTGATTTGTGACGTCATACGCGAGCAGCATTTCTACATAGCGAATGGTAAAAAATCAATGAAATGTCATTTTCTCAGAAAATTGAAAATGGTTTTCACTGTACCTTTTGTATATCAATAGACAAATCATTTTACACCCGATCATGAATAGAAAACAAAATTAAGTCATCAGGAACCATACAAAATTTGAAATTCATGCATTTTATATTACATAACACATGGGGCAGCTGCTCGTTTATGACGTCACATATCCAAAACTTTGAACTCTAATAACTTTCTTACTCTTTAACGGATTTTCCTCAAACCTTCACCAATACTTTTTACTATTTTTACAACAAAGTTTTCTTCAGGGTGAACTTCCCCTTTGATACTGCGATAAATGGAGAATTTCCAGGGCTCTTTTGAGCATTTGGGGGCGACGTCGCCCCTGGGTCTAAGAGTAGTTTTTTTCTTCCCTGCCACTTACCCTCAGCCTTCTTCTTTTCTATCCTCTTTTCTCTTGGGACATAAGTTCCCTGCATCTTGGCGATTGCATCCGACTTCGTCTTTGAGTACTGTATCCTCTGTAATAAAAAAAAAATAAAATGGATCAGTTTGTCTTGGGGCGCTTTGCAAGAAAACATTGATTGATCAAATATAGCGGTATGACAATCAGGGGAGCGTTTCATGAAAGGACTTGTCAGACGTTTTATCCGACAAGTCCTATTTTATCCGACAGTTACCATAGTAACAGTGCTTCTTAGCCAATCAGATTCAAGCAAAGATGTCAGATCTGACAACTTGTCGGATGGAAATGTTGATGAAACACTCCCCTGATTAGACTCCTTGTAAGTTGTTGTATAAGCACATCAGGGGCCCCGTTGCATAAAAGTCGCTACTGTGGTAAATTTGCCATCCAATGGAAACTACTATGGTGACTCTGATCACCAACCAAACCAATCAAAATCAAGGATTCCAGACAAGTAACTTTTATGCAACAGGGTCCAGGGCCCATTACACAAGGATTGTTTTTTAGTCAGTCTACTGAACAAAATAGTTCATCTCATTTAGCTATTAATCGCTAACCTTTGTGTTACAATCAATAGCAAATCTGCAATTGATCATTAAAGGACAAGTCCACCCCAACAAAAACTTGATTTGAATAAAAAGAGAAAGATTCAACAAGCATAACACTGAAAATTTCATCAAAATTGGATGTAAAATAAGAAAGTTATGGCATTTTAAAGTTTCGCTTATTTTCAACAAAATAGTTATATGAACGAGCCAGTTACATCCAAATGAGAGAGTTGATTACATCACTCACTCACTATTTCTTTTGTATTTTATTATATAAAATAGTTTTATTTTCTCATCATTGTCATGTGAAATGAAGTTTCATTCCTCCCTGAACACGTGGAATTCCATTATTTTAACATTTTGTGCTTCAGGCAAGGAGGTCCTAATCGTCAAATTGTCAAAATTGAAATATTGTATCATTCAAACAATAAAAAACAAAAGAAATAGTGAGTGAGTGACATCATCGACTCGCTCATTTAGATGTAACTGGCTCCTTCATATAACTATTTTGTTGATAATAAGTGAAACTTTGAATTGTCATAACGTTCTTATTTTACATCCGATTTTGATGAAATTTTCAGCATTGTGCATGTCTGATTTTTCTCTAATGATTCAAATCAACATTTTTCTGAGGTGGACTTGACCTTCAAGTTCCTTGCAAGGCCCCCTCTACATCTTCTTACCATGGGTTTATCATAGAAAGGGAAGCCCTGCATGGACCGCAGTGCGCTGGTAGCCGACATGATGTCTTTGAAGATTACAAAGGCTTGACCTCGCATCTTGAGGGTCTTCAGCGCTACGATGTCCAAGATCTGACCAAACTGGGAGAATATGGCATACAGCGACTTCTTGAGTTCTGTGATGGTGAGAATGGTGACATAACAATGGCAATAGGTAAATTCAGATCACAAGGAGTGCAGTATAAACTGACAGACAACAGGGGGTCTTAGCTTGAGTTCTGTGATGGTGAGAATGGAGACATGTCGATGGCAATAGGTAAATTCAGATCACAAACTTAGTGCGGTATTTATAAGGTATAAACTGCCAGACAACAGGGGTTTTAGTTTATCTACTAGTTATAAGAAAGCAAGTATTTCTTTGTAGGTATGTCAACCTGAAAATTCAAATTATCTAATTCAGATGTTGAAGATGGCCAGTGAAAACAAAAGGCCTTTGCAATTGATTTAAAATAACACTAAGAATATGGTCAAATCTGACCAGTAGTTGCCGAGATACAGCGATCAAATCATGCAAACATGTGGCAAACAAACTCCAATGTGGGAGATTATCTCCTATATCAGAGACTTTTGTGAAGAATTTGGGTATCCAATTTCAGAGACAGTCTCCAGTTTTGGAGACCAATTTCCTTTGTTTACATTTGCGGCAAAAGGATTACCTTGGCGGCAAATAAAAATGTGATAAGCAGATTCCTCATGAAAAATTACCCCTTTTCACTGTCTACTTTAAAAATTCACCGTCTACTTTTGTTTTGATAAGGATTTTTGTTGTCAATCACACACAGAACAAATGGGCTTCTGACCTCAGTGAGACAAAATTTTGGGTGGAAAAAATCATGCTTTTGTTGGTGTTGTTTCTTTTGTCCTTTTGCAAAGCAAGTCTCCAATGTGGGAGATTGTCTCCCCTTTTGGAGAGACTCTCCCATATTGGCCGTGCGCCTCTACTGCCCATGTACATGATTCAGGGCTAGGCTAGATCTTTTAGAAGTAGAAATCTTGGGGGATGAAAGTATCATCAGGTTTTGGCATCCTTCATTTAGGTGAATGAGAAGACCTGTGGCCTGTATCACTAAGCGCTAAGATGCGTCTTAAGCATCCATAAGTCCGATTATAGGACTAAGTGTAAGATGCATCTTAGCGGGAGTTTCACGAAGACCACTAAGACGCATACTAATGTTGTAACCCGCACCCGTTGCGGTACGGGTTAACCTGCCGGTATGCCTCCGATCGCGGCTTGCGGGCCGGGCCGAGTTCATTCTCAAACCCGTAAACCGTCATGCGAAAAAAAGGGAGAATAAACGACGCATAATAAAAACATTCACAGTGAAAATTGAGTTAAGATCATGTGCTTCTTACGTGGCAGATTCTTTTAGAGACGTAGATATTTCCTTTTAAAAATGCCGGCGTATTTTTGTCTTGTGAATAGTGAACAGGACTGAGTCTGAGACAGTTCAACATGATAAATACATCGAGTTGCTCTCTTTCAAAGGCCAGCGCCAGTGCGTGCATGCAGCGCAGTCAAAAGCAACCGCATGGGCCAATGAAACTCGATGTTGAGTTTCCCGTCCCATTTTTTCCAGCTCATAATGAGGAACCGATTTCATTATTCATTATTTTTCAGAAGATGAAAGTTTGACCTTTTGTAACATTTTAACGCACTTTATTCTGTGGAACTTGAAGCCAGGGAAAAATTAATCATTTTTTTTTTGGGGGGGGCTCCATTTTCATTTTTTTTTGCAATATTTCAGGGGCTCTTTTCAAATGCTACATTTTTGTATTTTGAGGAATACCTGTTCACTTATTAAATTAATTATTACTTGTTGTTTAATATTGTATGATTTTTAAAGTTTTTTTCATGCCTAGAATCTTGGATGTGGGTGTGTTTGTGTGGGTGAGACTGTGAGTTGAACTTGATATAAATGAATTTGATATCTAATTTTTACTCCATCTAATTCCAGTACTTGGCCATGTAATAAAGGCCCACATACCCTTACTTTTCCTGAAGTTCTTTGAAAATGCAGATCTCCACGAAAATTGTATTTCTCTATGGGGGAGTCTAAATTTGGTGAGAATGAACTCATTAATAACTTAAATATACATGACAATGAAGAAATTATCAAACTTCGTTGGCAGTTTTGAAAAATATACCCGAAATATAAACTCTGTCTGAAGCAGAAAATCACCATCATTGAGGCCTTTACAGAGCGAATTGTCCCCCAGAGCTCTGGCAGAGAGACAGAGCTAGACTAGCTAGCACAAGCGCCAATGCGTACGTGGGTGAGTCTCCCGTCGGCCTTGTAACAGATTGAGCTTTGATGATTTTTTTTTGTGTGATATTTAACTCATCCCCTGGAAAAATAAAACAAATGATTTTAAAGTTATAATTAGCAAATAAGATAAGTTATTTTGGATGAGTACTAGGCCGTATGATAACTCACCAACGCGAGATTACTAGACTTTGGGATTTATTGAGGTAGCTCAACCATACCTCGAGCGATGTTCGTGCAGGCTCCACCACTTCTACGGTTGTTGAGTGGAGCCTGCACGAACATCCCTCGAGCTATGGTTGAGCATGCAGCGTCATTCCATTCACAAAAAAGAAAGAAAGAAAAGATTTGCAGGTATTTACAAGATATACAAGTAATTGTCTTACTGAAAAGCTTATATTAATGTTTTAAATCAGTTTTGAATCTAGATATCCAAATAGTTTATTTTCAGAATTTGATTTTCAAACGCGGGCCAAATTTCATAACGCGGGCGACGGGAAACTGAACATCGAGTTTTAGCGGCCATATTATCGAATGAAATACAAAAACAGAAGGAAATAATATAGAGATAAACGGGGATAAACGAGAAGAAAAAATTGACTTTATCATTATCCAGGTATTTATTGCAATTTTGATTACTTTATAGACGAGGTCCCATAGAATTGAATATTGTAATTATGATTGTTGTGAGTCGCAGTGTCGACCGACCTGGACTGAAAAACAACATTGCCGTCTGCCGATCCTTGCTGGGCAGCCTGGGCTAGCTAGCGCGCTGAGCTGCGGCTCGCTAGGTCCGATCCGAGGCGTTAATTGCGTAATGCTTTCAATTTCGAGATCAGAGCGGACCCATTTCGTGGTACAAAGTCACCCAAAAAACATTCTCTCTCCGGAATAAAAGGCGAATTTGCAAATTGTAAGTAAATTCACTCTAGGCTAGGTAGTAGTAGACATATATTTTCCTGATTTGAGCCTGTATAGTGTGGGGATTGCAGAAATAATGTTTTTCATTTTTCAAAGATAAATTGACTTGCGGGTTAAAACCCGACGGGTCAGCGGGTCCCGCTTGCAAATTATTGGATTATACGGGACGGTACGGTTCGGGTTTTCACTTGCGGGTTACAACATTAACGCATACCGTACTTAGTACCCATTTAACTAAGTTGCATACAGAGCGTAGCCCACGTCTCGTCGAGACGAGACGTAGGAACTGTTCTTAGTGTAATGCCATGTTTCCTAGTGGCCACAAACTGCAGGAGCGCTTTGACTTCGACCCTTTGGAAGTCCCCCAAGTCCTTGCTTCTTTTTCTAGGCGTTTCCTATTTTTTTTGAGGCAAATGCATATTGTTATTAATTTATTTTTATGAATTGCCCAACATCATGTCATTGCCTGTCTGTACACTACCAAATATGTTTATAGTAGAGAGAGGGGGGGGGGGTAATGAGCACTATTTTTTGTACTCAACACCCCCCTCCTCCCTTGAGAAAAAACAAAAAGGTAAAATTTTGGTTAATCTTTTGTTTTCGTCGAGGTATCAAATACAACTTCCACTGCATACATTTCACTTTCAATATTTTACTTCTATATGTTGTCTTAAGAAAAAGGTTAATACCATACCTTCCCCATTATCCTCCTAAAGTAGTCAAAATTACGTTAAAGTGACAAAATTCGTCCTCCTTTCACTTTTTAGTCGCAGACGAAAACTTGCGGGAAATTACTACTTTTTATCTTCACACAAGGTCGAAGGACACAAAATTAGGCTACGTAGACTCAAAATCCAGACGTTTTATTGTTGAAGACGCGTCACACACAGGACTTAGTAAAGAACTGTTTAGTGGAACTGACGCACCAACAGGACGTCAGTAAGACCCGTCTTAGTGTATGACGCGTCGCAGCGACACTAAGTCCCGTTACACTAAGTACTGTTTAGTGAAACAGGCCCCTGGCTTCATTGAGAGTAAGTCTACGTCAGTCACTTGTTCACTGCTACCACCCTGCCTGTGGGGAATCTACAGGTAGGACTATGGTATGCCAATGTTGTCCAGAGCACACACTTTAAAAAGTCTTTAAAATATCACTTTTGTGACCAAAATTACTAATTTCTGTATAGTTGCAATTTAATTTTCATTAGTAATTTGGGAATAATTTTTGTATTCACCAGAGCGCACTAAAACTTAATTTTTGGGCATATTTTTGTGTATGCCCTCTGTTGGTGGAAAGTAATATGGCAAGAAAATTTTCATTTTTTGATCTCTATTTTTAATTAAGAAAAAAATTATTTAAAGTATCAAATTTAAATAAGAGCCAAGTTGTATGAATAATAGGTGTAATGGAAACTGTCTGTGTAAAAGCATCAAGCATTTGCCCCAAACAAAGAGAAAATTAGCCAAACATTGCCACCTTTATTTTGCCACACATGGAGATATAACTGAGAACAAGGTTATATCATAACCTTGTTCATTGAATGATTGACGTCACACAACGAACAATTGTGTACAACGGATAGCGGAGCGTGAACGTAGCGGTCGTGTACATTTTTGCTTATTACATGACGTCATCCAGCCCCTGCCGAGAACCAATTTATGAATGAAAATATAGTAAGCATGCGCAGTGCAAGCCTTTTATTTCCCCACACAGAATTCCACCAAAACAAGTGTGCAATTCTCTATCACCTCGTACCAAAATCGACCTAGAATTTCACTTTCCCGTATTTTATATGAATTATGAAAGGTATTCTCGGAGGATCTATTTTCTCACCGATACTGCACAGGTAAGCAAATTTCGATTACTTCTTGCTTTTCTGTCAAAATCTTACGAATTAGCGTCTATATGCCATCGTGTTCGTTGGAATTTGTAGAGTCTATCGCAACGTGCGCAAAGTCAATTGGCTTCCGGGTTTCAGAGCGTCGCGTGAATATGCATGAAATTGCAGAGTTTCGATAATTTTCGATCGATACCGGAGCGATCCGATCACGAACCAAAACTATTTACGGCGTACACAACGTGACCGGATATCGTTATCGCTATCGATACTTCCGCACGCAGTCCGAAGGAATTATTTTTGGGACCACGTGGTCATCATGGTCATGACGTGTCTGCGCGATTGACCAATCAGCGGTCTTCGAATCGCTGTGCGGAGACGATCTATCCGTTGTACACAGTCTATGGACAATTGTTCGTTGTGCGTCAGTAAATGATTTTTACTATCATTGACATTGTATCAAGAAGCCGCCTGGCTAGTGGTGAGCATGGCCATGGTGGTTATCGGCTGGTGTGAAACTGTACATGTATGACTATGACAATGTCAGTGAGCGCCGATTTTCTGCCAAAGCATGAGTAACGTTAGTCGTTACCAATGGCAATGGCAAATGCCCAACGTAGGTCGTACTAGCCCGGTAGCCGTAGCGTAGGAGGATTTTTAACTTACCATCTTTCTTTATCTTTTCATTAAGGTTGTTGATGTAAATTGTGTGATTTGGAGCAGCCATCTCGACTTGGATTCTCACTTTTTCAGTTGCTGTAAGTTAGGATCTGACTGAAGAGAAATTGATAGTTGAGAGGAGTCAGAAAAAATCTCGAAATCTCGCCCAGTCAAAATTACACGAAATAGTATATCTGGGACCACGTAACAAATACGATTATTTTCAAATACTCACAATACAAAAACATATATTACTTTGGGATCAAAACGTCGAGGTATGATAGCAATAAATATTATTCAATTGAAAAAATATACAAATCAAGATGGATGAATGATAAAAAGTATGATTTTGAACGATTCTCAAGGGACAATAATTACCTTCGCACAACACACAAACGCCAACCGTGTAATTTTCATAAGCGGAAATATTTCTCCTAATTTTATTGCCAATTTGAATTACTGAAATAACCGAAACTTGGCGCGAGGGTCTAATGTTTTGTTTCCCGGTGGGGGGGGGGGGGGGAGGGGGGCGAAAAAATCTGATGTTATAAAGTAATTATCTTTTCAAATAAACTGAACATTTTAGACAGGCCTAAAAGCGAGCCGGCAAAACGTTCTAGGCTAATAAAGAGTGCATTTTATTTTGCAAGTGTTAAACTTCCATATTCATATATTTATAGGTTTATTCTGTTAATCGTGATGTTTTTTTTTAAATCTACATCAACATCATAACTTGTTAAAGAGGAGTACGTCCAAGCTGAAAGTTATATTATTTGAACAGAAATTTAAATGAGACAAACAATCAAAAATTATATTTAAGAAAAGGGACCAAAGGACGGCCACCCCAACAAAAAAACGGAATAAAAAGATAAAAGCCAACAAGCATAACATTGAAATCGGATGTAAAGTAAATTTTTTAAAATGCACACCCGGCCTGGTCGGTATGATATGCAAATGATGAGACTGATATGATATTTCATTATATGAAAAATGAAATATTCTATTTTTTCCCCTCATAATTGTCAAGTGAAACAACGAATTCCTCCCTATACATAACCCATGGTTTATGTGGTTCAGTAAAAAAAATGAAATATTGTATAAACAAAAACAAAAAAAAGAAATAGAGAGTGAAGGACATCGATCATCGACTGCCTCGATTTGCATATGTGCACTGAATTGTGCATATATGACTATTTTGTTAAAAATAAGTGAAACTTTGAGTCCGATGTTGAAATTTTCAGCGTTGTGCTAGTTAGTACTTTGATATTTGTTTATTTATTTGAATCAACCTTTTTTGGGGGTGAACTTGACCTTTAAGTTATTCATGCAGTGGTGAAACACTTTTAAGCGTGTCCTCATATTCCCTTATTTTTTATATATAGGCTACGCACGCTTCCCTTTAATTTCTCCTTGGACTCCATAAGGTCAAGCACACTCCAGAAAAATGTTGATTTAAAAAATACAGAAAAATCATATAGCCGCATAATGCTGAAAATTTCATCAAAATCGGATGTAAATAAAGTTATATGACATTTTAATAAAGTTTCGCTTATTTTTCACAAAACAGTGATATGCACAATTCAGTGACATATGTCGATGATCTTTCTAATTTTGTTTGGATTATTTCATAATTTCAGTTTTACATATTTGAAATTTTAGGACCAACGTACTTAATTGAATGAACCATAATAACAATGCTAATTCCCCATATTCAGGGAAGAATTATACCGTTGTTTCGCTCAGTGACGATAAGGAGAAAATTTGTATATACCAGTTGTGAGTGCATGACGTCATCAGTGTCCTAAGTAAATCTTTAAGTTATTTTACATCCGTTTTTGAAGTAATATACTGCTTGTTGGATTTTTTTCATTCAGATCTGTTGGGGTGGACTTGTCCTATAAATAATGCAGGATTTGCTGCTGCACCAAGATAATCCATGGCTCAAACTTTTTTGCTACATTTTTTTCACAACTAAATGAGATTAATTATTTTGATTAATTTTCATCAAAATGATATGAAAATGCACGACTGTTCAGTTTTATCTCCGAATCGGTTTTCATTCATTTCTGTATCAAATGTTTTATTCCTCTGTTTATTTTTATTTATTTTTTTTTGGGGGGGGATAATTATCAATATCTTATTTTGATATTGAAGTTTAAACCAAAGATCATCGGGATATCTTAAAAAATGATCAGTATTCAAATTGGCCATGACCGATATGCATATCCACACATACAAGATTGCTAAGTTCATCTTATTCATCTTTTGCTGTATCACGTTGAACTGAAGGATGGCCACTACAAATCTTGAAGATAAGTCAATTTGGGAGGATGGAGAGGTAAGTTGATTGTAAAATCTGCTGTAATGTCACCCATTATATTTTCGTATGAATTTATGCTGTTTTTGGTGCAGAAATCTTTTGTCAAAGAACACGATTTGCCTCTCTCTGCTCTGCTCTGCTCAGCGAGCCACAGCCACAAGCTAGTGTCAGTGTCACGCACTGGGCATTGTCTCCGGCGCAGCCGGCCGGCTGCCTGGCCTGGCAATCCGCACTGCCTCCGTTCCATGCCTACGTTCTACTAGAGAGTAGAGTCGGGAGCGGGAGGAACTCCGCAAGTCCTCTTGAAAAATGCTTGCTTTGGGCGGCGCGGCGACGGATCTCCTTCGCCAAGCTACGCCTACGAGAGCCAAGCTATATCGATTTCATTCTTAACCTGCTTAGAGAAAGTACCGGTATATAATTTATTTTAAAAATGAGAAAAATATTAGGGGGCCTAATTATTATGAAAAAAAGGAAAAGTTTGCCGCAATGTTTATTTAATTATGTCTCCATCTAATTTATCTTGTTGAATTGTTCTCTTTTTTTTATCGCCAAGGCTAAAAAAAGTACATTATGAATTATGACTGAGTCAAGACACTTATCCTTGATATACTATAATAAGAAATGTATTCACTATCTAGTATTCTAGATCCATATAGAAAAGAAAGAAAAGAAATATTCAGGAAGAAGTGAGAAAGAAAATATTACAGATGTATGATGGTGGGCCCCAACAGTAGAGGCGCACGGCCAATATTGGAGACTGTCTCCAATGTGGGAGATTATCTCCTATATCAGAGACTTTTGTGAAGAATTTGGGTATCCAATTTCAGAGACAGTCTCCAGTTTTGGAGACCAATTTCCTTTGTTTACATTTGCGGCAAAAGGATTACCTTGGCGGCAAATAAAAATGTGATAAGCAGATTCCTCATGAAAAATTACCCCTTTTCACCGTCTACTTTAAAAATTCACCGTCTACTTTTGTTTTGATAAGGATTTTTGTTGTCAATCACACACAGAACAAATGGGCTTCTGACCTGAGTGAGACAAAATTTTGGGTGGAAAAAATCATGCTTTTGTTGGTGTTGTTTCTTTTGTCCTTTTGCAAAGCAAGTCTCCAATGTGGGAGATTGTCTCCCCTATTGGAGAGAGTCTCCCATATTGGCCGTGCGCCTCTACTGCCCAAGACCAAGTCTGCACACCTAACAATTTGAGTTAAGATTTAACATGAATTTCTTCCTATTTCACAAAATCTTTCAGTTGATAATGTTCCTTACATCATAATGAGTTAGTGTGCCAAATATCTCATAAAAAATTGAAAAGAAATATATGATTTTCTTGGAAAAAACCTCGGGCAGTCATTTTCAGTTTGAAAAAAAATGGTACCCCATGTCTGCGCACTCATTCACTTTGCACACGGTTCGGGGATTTTGATGACAAAGGCTGCATTTTGAGGCTGTCACATGAAATGCCCTGAATTCAATATTTTTCCACCATTTTGAGTCAGATTTTTAAAAGAATACCTGTCAATGTATTGCATGTGTAAAGTTTGCGCTCGTTGCGTATCTTCTTTTACTAGAATCGCGCAGATACGCGGGTGCATAGACTTGGGAGACCGCGCAGACATGGGGGAACTGACCATACATGTGTAGGTTGGAAAACAAAAGTAAGAAAGGTTGCAAAAATGAAATATAATTATAAAGAAAACAGAAAAAAGAAAAAAGAAAGAAAGAGAGCAGCCTGAAAAAGAAGAAAGAACTAAGAAAAGAAGAAAAGTGAAAAAATGGGACGAAAATGAAAAACTTGTCAAAAAGAAAAGGAAACAAATTCATGAGAAAGTTGTCATTTTCTTACACCATTTTTAAATCTACAACTGCTACACACAAAGATAATAATTCTGGCCAAACTTGATGCACCATGAACTGCCTTGTCACTTTGCAGCAGATATTAGTTGGGCATCTCTTCTCAATCAAGAACTTGTGAGGTGCTTTGTCTCGTGAATACAGTACCAGTGTCGGCACAAACGCTATACTAGCAATCATAGAACATTTTTTCTTCAATTGATTGCATTGACTACAATGTACTATCAAGCTTGCATCCTTTGGCAAGGCATTTATCTACATTTGCCACTCTACATCCAGGTGGGGTAAATGAGTACCAAGTAAATGTAGGAAGGAATTCTCTCAATGCTCAAGCACCTGTGCAGGGTAGCCGGGGTATTTGTATTAAGTGGTTAGAAACCTTGTATGAAATAAATGTTGCGTATTTATGTTATTATATTTGTGTGGGATTTTTCTTTAATTTTGGCACACATGAGCAAAGACACTACAGAGATAACACTGGACACTTCAGTACATTAAACTTGCACGTCGGTATCAATTTTAAGGAGTTAGAACGTTTCACATTAATATGCTAATGTGTTCTTTGTGTCCCTTAAAAAATGCAAGTATCAAAATTGAGTAATTCTTTCCCCTAGGACTCTGTGGGTGAGGAGGTGTTACGAATGTCAACAGATGAAATCATAGGAAGGACAAGACTGTTAGACAATGAAGTCAAGGTGAGTGGTACTTACTTAAAGAGAAATTCCAGTAGTTGCAGTAAAAACTGATTTCATGAGAAAGTCTGTAAAACAAGGCGTAATTGTCAGTATCTCATCGAGGATCTAGACCTAGTACAGTTACATTAACTGAACTTTGTGAATCTTGAAATCTACGCTGAAAAATGTTTACACCGAAGATCCCCAACACAGATAAGCGCACGTGGGACAATGTATAATTATTGCTTAGAGTGTCGGGCCCGACGCTCTACCCGTATCCTGTGCTTATTTGCTGATTTCTCAGCAATGACACGATTTCTTCCAGAATCCTTTGGCACATGCGTTTTATTTATACAAACAGACACTTTGGTGGTCATTTCATTGGATTCTGTACGAGCTCATTTTGATATTGTTACCAAAACTAGCATTTACCTTTAACCTGCTTCATAGTTATCAGTGCATGAGGCTTGCAGCTGAGTGCCAGTTTCCTCTGCTCTGAACAAATGTCCCCAGCCAATTCCAGAACTATCTCATCATTGCCCCCTTTTTTGCTCTCTCAAGCCCTTTGCTGTCTTGTATTTCTAGCACTGTCCCAGAGTGGAAATTTAGAGAATCTATTTGAATTATCAAGTGAGGGAAGTTTGATATAATGGAGAAGAATAGGAAGAAGACGATAAAGAAAATTAGCAGGAGAAGGAGAAGAAGAAGAAGAGGAAGAGGAGGAGGAGAGGAGGAAGAGGAGGGGGAAGAAGAGGAGGAGGAGGAAGAAGAGGAGGAGGAGGACGAAGAAGGAGGAGGAGGAGGAAGAAGCAGAAAAAAATGATGATGGGGAAGATGTAGAAAAAGAAAGAGAGGAAGTAGGAGAAGGAATAGGAGAAGGAGAAAGAGAAGAAGGAGGAGGGGAAGGAGGAGAATGAGAGGAAAAAAGGAGGAGAAGAAGAAAATAGAAGGAGGAGGAGTACATGTAGCCAAAAGAGGGAAAATGAGGAGAAAGAAGAAAATGATGATGAGGATGAAGAGAGAAAAAAAGATGGTGATGCAGACGAAGAGTATGATTATCATGTGATAAAGACATTTAAAAAAAAATTCATATGTATTTCTTTTATTTCCATCCATGCAGATAATGAAGAGTGAAATCATGAGGATACAGCATGAACATCAAGCACAAAAAGACAAGATCAAAGAAAATGAAGAGAAGATTAAAGTCAACAAGACCCTGCCATATTTAGTTTCCAATGTTATTGAGGTAAGTCCGATGGGACTTCATAAGAGCCTTCCCTTTCTTGTTTTTGATGTTTATTTATTTCATTTATAATTTTTTTTTGTAGGGTGGCTCCATCACCAACTGGCATACTGTTTTCCTGGGAGGCCCTACAGCAAAAATATAAACGTAACAAACATAATTATGAAAAGTGTACAATGTGAAGTTAAGACAAACAAACTGTGAAGAAGACAACGCAAAGGGCCAGTTAGTTTATAAATTAAGGCAATTATAATGCCAAATAAAAGACTGTTATGAGGATTCTGATCAGGCAGTTCTTAAAACATTATATGTAGGTGAATTAGTCCAAATGAGTGCACCAGCAAAAGAAAAACTTGTCTCTATTTCTGTTCGAACTTTGGGCAAAAGTAAACCTGTGCTTTGTGCACTACAAGTACAAATGGGCTGCTGATAATCACTCACATGCATGATGAGAATTGTCAACTTTTTGAATGGTTTAATGAAACATGACCCTGTCTTATTGATGATTTCGAATCAGCTCCTTGATGTCCAACCGGACGAGGATGAAGAGACAGAGGGAGCGAATGTTGATCTGGACTCACAACGGAAAGGAAAGTGTGCTGTAATCAAGACCTCAACAAGACAAGTAAGATTGTTGGGGAATAGAGAGAGAGAGAGAAGAAGAGGGGGGGAGGTGGGTTAAAGGAGGGGGAGAGAATGAAGGGAGGCAGAGAGTGAGGGGCTGAAGGGAGGGAGAGGATGGTATGGACAAAGTGAATGTGGATCTGGTGTCAAAACAGAGGAAATTGTGCTGTAATCAAGATGTCGACATGACAATTAAGATCATGGGGGGGGGGATGGTGAAAGGGTTTGGAAGGGAGGTGAGGAGGAGATAAGAGGAAAAGATGAGAGTTGGGGGATTGACAGAATGAATTTTGAACTGGATTCATAGAGGGAAAGAAAATGTGCCGTGATGAAGACGTCAAGAAGACAATAGAGATTATTGGGAGTGAAGGGGTGAAGGATGGGGGGGGGGGGGTGGATGGATGGGAGTAGGAAAGAGAGGGAAGGGGAAGAAGATGATGGGATGGACAGAACGAATGTTGATCTGGACTCATAACAGAAAAGAAAATGTGCTGTGATCAAGACGTCAACAAGACAAGTAAGATCATGGGGAAGTGAAGGGGGGGGAGTGAGGGGGGAGATAGGGGAAGATGGAGGCGGGAGCTAAGAGGGAAGATGATGGGATGGACAGAGTGAAAGATGATCTGGACCCCATAACACAAATGACTTGGTGATTAATCAAATTTTATGTAAAATGTATGATCTTAGAATTTCTTTAAAGCCTACAAACATCAATGTTTAGTATAATTAGTAGTGAGTAGCGCTACATTATAAACATTTATGCCCCAACTTAATGGAAAGACTCACATAGATTTCTGTCTGCTATTGTTGTTTGATTTCAAAACACTGGCAGATCCAGGGGGGCGCAGGCCTGCAAAATAAAAATTTCTAATGTAAATTTGCCTTTCTAGCACAAGTCTTTTTTGTTTTGCTTGTCAAATTTTCCTCGGGGAAGATACCCCCCCCCACTCTCCCTTTGAAAAATCTTGGATCTACTCCTGTTTCAAATTATAACATTCTGCTTATCGTTTCTGTTACAGACCTATTTTCTACCAGTAATTGGACTGGTAGATGCAGAGAAGCTTCATCCTGGTGACCTGGTCGGTGTCAACAAAGATTCTTACCTCATCTTAGAGACCCTCCCTCAAGAGTAAGACCCGGGCCCCATCTCACAAAGAGATACGATTGATCCAATCAATCGTAACTCTATGGAAATCCATCAGTGTCTTAATTTCTTATACAGGAAATTTTCACAATTTGGAAACAAAGAGAAGCACACTGAATATCAAGAAAACAATGAATGTATGAATATTCAACATATCTAGAAAATATGATGAATAAACATGCATTCTAGGTGTTGACTTTGCTGGCTTTCCATAGTTGTGGTTGATCGGACCAATCGCAACTCTTTGCAAGACAAGGCTCAGGCCTCTGTCTCACAAAGTGTTGCGATCGATCCGATCGACCACAATTATGGAAAGCAAGCAATGTCAACATTTGAACTTCATTTGTGTTCAAAATATTTTCTAGATATGATTCATATTCATACATTCATTGTTTTCTTGAAAATTCAGCGTATTTCTCTTTGTCTACAGAAGATATTGTCCAAATTTCTTGTGGTAACAATTACGACATTGATGGATTTACATACAGTTGAGGTTGATCGTGTCAATAGTAACTCTTTGTTAGATGACCTGGTAACAAATATTATAATTCAGTCTCTTGAATGTTTTGAATGCAAACTCAACTAGTTTTAAATAGAAATGATGATAATAACAACAGGCATTCATATAATGCCTAAGACTAATGCATTCACTTGGTAGCATACAAAATTGAAACTACGCCTTTGATTGGATTGCTTTCATGATCAGGGGAGTCTTTCATGGTATAAATAGTGATTGTTTTTACTGACTATTTGGTATAAGCCAAAATACTTGATTCTGATTGGCTCACAGCTAATCTATTATTGGCAGTTCACTGATTGTCTTATTTTTCATGATCAGATTTGATTCTCGAGTGAAAGCCATGGAGGTTGAACAGAGTCCATATAGTGATTTTTACTGACTATTATAAATTACTTTCGTCTGATAGGCTCACAGCTAAACTATCAGAGAAATTTACTGATTGTTTGTTTTATTTTTCATAATCAGATTTGATTCTCGAGTGAAAGCAATGGAGGTTGATGAGAGACCAACTGAACAGTACAGTGATATCGGAGGATTGGATAAACAAATTCAAGAGGTAAGTTGACCAATATTTTCTCCTCCTCCTTCTGCTCCTTCCTCCTGTTCCTCCTCCCACCTTCGTCAGTGTCTTACGAACCTACTCAAACCTAATTTTCATCAAAATTTTCGAATTTATTTTTTTGCGCCTTTTCTGAAAGCCTGTTATTCACTCATTCCTAAATCCAGAAAGCAAGCCGGGTTCAATTCTTTTTAATCTCTTGCACTCCGACTTTAGAACAAACTCACTCCATCTCTCCAAAACATGTCTTCTCTTGACCTCTTCAAAAAACATAATAAAACTTGCTGTAAATCCAATAATTCATATTTATTATTATAATTGTCATATTTGCAGTTAATAGAGGCTGTCGTCCTACCAATGACACACAAAGAGAGGTTTGTCAACATAGGAATCCAGCCCCCCAAGGGCGTGTTACTGTACGGTCCACCAGGCACAGGAAAGACACTGCTAGCCAGGGCGTGTGCAGCTCAAACAAAGGTATATCATTTTCTTTGTATTCATTATTCGATTTAACGACCAGTTTTCTTAAGCAACATATTATTAACTGCACTCAACCCAGGTGGGGGTCATTCAGGATCAGGCAGGAATTTATTCCTTGAAATGCGGTGCCTGTGACAGCTGCTCTGCTTAACTGTCAAGCAATGAAAGACTTATGATAAAGTAAATGTTAAGTTCTATAAAGCAAGTATTATCATTGTTATTTTTATGACTACTATAAATGTTGCTTATTGTTAATGTTATCAGTTGATTTGATTTTTTTTTAATTCAGTCTACGTTCCTAAAGTTAGCCGGCCCTCAGCTCGTCCAGATGTTCATCGGAGATGGGGCTAAGCTCGTCAGGGATGCGTTCGCACTCGCCAAGGAGAAGCTTCCAGCGATCATCTTCATCGACGAGTTGGACGCCATTGGTACCAAGAGGTTTGATAGTGAGAAGGCCGGAGACAGGGAAGTTCAACGAACTATGCTGGAGCTTTTAAATCAGCTAGATGGGTTCAGTTCGTCAGAAGAAATTAAGGTTTGTCTTTCTTAGGGTTCGTTCAATGTAAATTTTCAAATTTGAAAAGCAACATGAATTATGATTGAAAACGCAATTGGGCATTTTAGCTGACGTTTCACGGCACAATTTTACACACTTTTCATTGTGTGTATGATTGTCTCTAAACCAACAAATGATGGGAGTCTGCTTTTGAGCTTAGATCGCAAATGCGGTTCTGGGAGTGCTGTTTATGCTTAGATTTTCAGAGGCAATTTCACAATCTGCAGCTGGTTTTCATTGTAATTTTCATTTACGAGGAAAGCTTTGTTTTAACCAATCAGTTATTGATCTTTCTATTGCTCTCATATATCTTTTTTACAGGTCATTGCTGCGACGAATCGAGTGGACATTCTTGACCCTGCTCTATTGAGGTCAGGACGACTGGACAGAAAGATTGAATTCCCGACACCGAATGAAGAGGCTAGAGCTCGTATCATGCAAATCCATTCCAGAAAAATGAATGTTGGGTGAGTGCACACTTATCAAGTGTTCCCATTTAGAGGGGTACGCTAGGTACTCCAGGAAAATAATATCTAAATAAAAAAATAGCATAAAATTTATCAAGTGTTCCTATTTAAAGTGGTACTCCAGGCTGAAAATAATATCTTAATAAGTAGAGTATAATTCACTGAGCCAAATGCTAAGAATAACAAAATTATTGAATTTTAAAGTTTAGCAATATTTTGTGAGAACAGTAATATCGTCATGAATATTCATTAGGTGGGCTGATGATGCCATGTCCTCATTTTTCCTTAATACATGAAATCAAAATTATTTCATATTTTCATACATGTTTATGATATGTCCTCCTTTTAATCAGTTGCCAATCCATTTTTTATACTATTGGAGGACAAAATTCGAATGAAGATGATATTACATGTTTAGATAAAAAAGAACAATAATTTGCTCATTAAATATTCATGAAGACATGCATAGAACTGTGTCATCAAAATAATGCAAAATTTTATATTGTCATAACTTTGTTATTCATTGTCTGATTTTGATCAAATTTTCAATGTTTTGTGTGCTGATTTTTCTCTGATCTGTTTGATCATATTATTTTCAGCCTGAAGTATCACTTAAATAGGAATATCACTATTATGGGGAATAGCAAGGTGCCATTTAAACTGTATAATCCTATTTCTGTGAAAAAAATCATTATGTATTTGAGGAGCAAATGTAAGAATTTATTCCTATTTCGGAGTAATTTGTTCATATTTCGAGGCTGTCGGGTTTGGCAGATAAGTTCATAGTGGAATAATATTCAGGGCCCTGTTACACAAAGGATAGTGATTGATTGCTAATCCGAAAGAACAATTCTGATTGGTTCCAAATCACTTTATTGAGCAAAATGTGCATGCAACGATGGTCTTGATATGCCATTTTATTTAGCGATTAATCGCTAAACTTTGTGTTACTGGACCCAGGTTATGGTTGAGCAAAATTGTTTAATCCCCATTCAAACGACTGTTAAAAGCAGAAGTGTTATCCAATATTGACAACAATTTGATCACATGGATAGAGAGAGTAAAAAAAAAAATTTGAAAAAAGTGGCTGGAATTCAAATTTTCGCATCTCTACATCCATGATATGACCATCTATTCTCCGTACTTCCTTGAAATAATTGTTATTTCGTGGGGAAACTATAAAGAAAATGAAGAATATGCCATTCTTTTGTTACTCTGAAAGATTGTTTTCAGTCGAAGTTATACTCTGTCTACCTACATGAAAGTCTATATTTAGGACCATTATGTTGTCATATGTTTGGATAGACTATGAATTTAACCACTTGATGATTTTTCTACGACAGTCAATTCATCACTTATCATAATATTTGGAATTCATGAAAGTGTAATACGTGTAGATTATTATGAAATTGATTTTTTTTTCCAGGGCTGATGTTAATTTTGAAGAGTTAGCCCGTTGTACAGATGATTTCAATGGAGCTCAATGCAAAGCTGTGTGTGTCGAAGCAGTAAGTAACATTAAGATGCAATTTGTGCGTTTCATAGTACACTTGCTGTCGCCAGAATATGACCCCGGGGATAAAAGCTTGGGGAAAAAACATTACCCTAAACACGTTTTGCTAGTCTTAAAAGGCTTTTGAAAAAAAAATACCCTAAATATGTTTGACCCTGCGATTGACCATTGACCAGTCTTTCAAAACCACCCTTTTTCTTGAAAATGGGTGTTTTTGAAACCCTTAAGGAGTGCATGTGTTGCGTCCAAAACTGAAGAAACACCCCTTTAAATGCTTTTTTGGTCATGCATGTGTACAGCAATATATTCAACTGCCCCCCCGGGACTTATTCAACATTTAAATCATCTTTCCTGTGAAGTTGGTGTCCAATTCTACATGTTCCTTTCATGTCTCCTAGATATTTTTTTCTTTATAATTTTTTATAGGAAAAGAATGCATAGGGACATGCAATCTGCTATGTGTGGTGCGCTATAAAAGAACAAAGCATTATTATGATTATTACTACTTGGATTTGGCTCTAAGAACATATTTTTTTATCTTTGTTTTTAGGGTATGATCGCCTTGCGTCGTGGAGCCACTGAACTCATGCACGAAGACTACATGGATGGTATCCTCGAAGTACAATCCAAAAAGAAAGCAAATCTCAACTATTATGCCTAATAGATTAAGTTATATAGCTAGTATGTATAGTCCCAATTGGTTCAATTTGTGTTACCAATGATACAATTCTGCAGGCTAGATTTCCCAGCATTAATCACAATACTATATTGGCCACATATCTTCTGGGGGTGTTTCACAAAGATTTTAGTATGACTTAGAGTCACGCTTTAATTGCCTAGTTGCATGTGATATAAATGACATGACCGCATCGGTCAGATGCCAAGAGGACGCGCACTACTGTGCATTGATCAATAAGATTGCGCTTAGCATATCATGCACATGTCAGCATTTAAGTGCGACTCTTAATACTTAAACCCCCTGGCTTAGCTTCTTGCAATAGCCTTTACACAGTGAACCTGCCAACTGTCCCCATTTATTACAGACAGTCCCAATTTGGTGAAAGAGAAAGCCACTTGGACCATTTTGTCCCCTTTTTTTGTGGAAAACTTGAATGTAAAAATGAATAGAACACTCTGTAATGTCCCCATTTACAGACCTTGTATTCGTGATTTGTCCCACTTTCCTGGGCTTCATAGTTAACAGGCAATTCAATCTGTATGGGAATTTCAGTAAAAAAAATCATCTTTCACAAATTGGTATTTTAGTGGTTCCATGACATTTGCTCCTCTCTAAATTCCACACAGTAATCAAATGACCAACTTCAGCCTTCTGTTTAAAGCCTGTGTATAGCTTTGGTAAAGGGTCAATAACGTGATTGATAATCAAATATCATCTAATATGACAGTCTTACTGAAGCGTAGAGACCGTTAGATATTTTTTCAACTGCACTTCTCTGAGAAAATTTCAAATATTCAAATCTTGGATATATAGCGCCCTCTCTCGGCGATGCTTGTTTTAAATTTTAAAAATGGGCATTCAAGCACTTATCTTATAAATTTAGTGATTAGATATCCAAAAGTTACAGACAAAGAACATATCTTGAAAGTTTCAGCCCATTCCATGATTTGGAATAGGATTTAATTGAAAGACAAAAACACACAGATATTTTAATTTGATCGGGTGACCCGATCAAGTTAAATTTCCATGTAAAATCGCAAAATTTATCATGTAAAACACATTTTCATTTCATATCCTCCACATCATAACTGTTATAGGGCATATCCATTCATATTAGCTAGCAATGAATTGGAATAGTGATAGGTGCATTTTGGTGGATTTACCAAAACTATACACAAGCTTTAACACTATAAACTACACTAAAACCCTATTGCAGTCCTAACCCCACATCTTAGCCAAACTTAACGAGAAATTGTTGCAGGAGCAAATGTCATGTCACCATTTCAGCAGATTATTCACCCTCTTGGTATGAGAAGAACATTATGTAGACTCTGAAATTACACACATTTTTCGTCTTTGATATTGCTCAGGTTTTGATACTCGAGATATCAATCAATAATGTGAGTGGGAATTTCAGTATAAGAGCCCTCCTTCATAAGAAGGAACTTGTGCAAATATATCACCCTTTGGCACAAAAACAACACTTGGCAGACTCTCAAGTTAAACACATTTTTCATCTTTGATATTGCTCAGGTTTTGACATTTGATTTGTGTGATAATATTATCGATCGATACTGTTGAGTATGGGAATTTCAGTCAAAGAGCCCTATTTCATGAATGGGTATCTATGCAGATAGATCACTCAGTTGGTATGTGGAAAGCACTGGTGTAAACTCTTAAATTAATCCCATTTCTTCTTGGGGGGTAATTGGCAAAATTACAAGTAGATAGATGGCAAGCTCAAGGCAGTTCATCACTCAGATCACCCCGGCCCACTCAGGTATTATGATGGTTTAGGTATTGACAAGATTTTCACATTTGACCCATTCAATTTGGTGGATTCACAATACGGTGCGCTATCTATCGTTTGTTGCAGACAGGCCGAAATTTGCAATGCCTTATGGGAAAAAGTTGACATATGATGTGAACATGCGTGCTGGCCGATGCGGTTCGACCGGTTTGCATGACATTATGCCGTTTTACCAGGGTCCAGGATGCGGGATAGAAATTTGTAAAAATAAAGAAAAATATTTATTTGCGACATAAGACCATTTTCGGTGAATTCTTCCTCCGCTTTTGCCATATGGTTTTGATTTTTGAAGCATCACAGTCACATATCACTGTGCGCTGCCTGCCCCTGCATGTGATGTTGGCCTATCCGCTGAAACCGATAAATAGTGCACCGTATTGTAAATCCACCGAATTGTTTGATTATTGACAATAGGATGTTTGGCCCATCCCTTTGTTAAACAGGGGGGGGGGGGTTCACACAGCCAATTGTTAGTTGCATTTGATTTATGATTGACTAAGAACATGTTCCTGTGCACAGCAAAATACCAAACATGTCCTTGTGCTATATTGGATGCCTCAAATTTGATTGGGTGTTTTCTTTTTCCATCATCCAAGATACATGTTCCTCTATTTGTGAAGAAAACCAATGATTAGTGACAAACTTCTTATTTTTAATTTATTTTTTTGTTGGAAAGGGGGGGGTGGGTTACCGACACCTCATTTAAAGGAGAATGAAACCATTGGAACAAGATAGCTTGTGTGAAAACAGAAAAATCAAAGAAACAGATCAACGAAAGTTTGAGAAAAATCGGACAAATAATGAGAAAGTTATGAGCATTTGAATATTGCAATCACTAAATGCTATGGAGATAGCAAATTGGCAATGCGACAAAGATGTGTGATGTCACTTGTGAACAACTCTCCCTTTACTTTAGTATATATTTCACTAGAATTGCCTCTTTTATCACATCTATCCATAAATAATGTGTTCTGTTTACATGAGGGCATGTAATACATAGCTTTTAAGAATACATCATAGATAAAGAGTTTGTATCATCATAAGAAAAAGCAAAAAGAGACATTTTGAGGGTATTTTATAGTCCACCAAAGGGAAAGTTGTTCATCAGTGACATCACACATCCTTGTCGCATTGCCAATGTGAGGATCACCATAGCATTAGTGATTGCAGTATTCAAATGCTCATAACTTTCTATTTGTCTGATTTTTCTCAAACTTTCTTCATTCTTTTTCTTTGATTTTTCTGTTTCTACACAAGCCTATTTGTTCCAAAGGTTTCATTCCCCTTTAAAGATAAGGTCTTTATTCAATGGTCTTTAGGAATGCTTTGTAAAATAAATGAATGTACATGTAGAAATGTGATTTATGATATTGTTTTGGTAATGTTTATCTTGGTGTAACCTGGATAATAAAATAAGTTAAAAACCTGTTAAACACAAGAACAGTTTTGTACTTTACAGGTTTCTTATTCTCCAAAATTGTATGCGAGTTTGATTTGTGAGGTGGAGATACCTGTTGTATCTGTGGATATGCATTTAAAGTGAAATTTTGAGAGGGGAAAGGGGGGATAAACAGAGAGATAGAGAGAAGGGGTGAGGGATAAACAGAGATAGAGAGAAGGGGTGAGGGGTGGGAATAAACAGAGAAAGAGAGAAGGGGATAAACAGAGAGAGGGGGGAGGGATAAGCAAAGAGAGGGAGAAGGGGGGATAAACAGAGAAGGGGAGGGGACAAACTGAGAGATAGAGAAAGGGGGGGGGGGATAAACAGAGAGAAGGGGGGGGGGGATAAACAGAGAGAAGGGGGGGGGGGAGGGGGAATAAACAGGGAGAGAAGGGGGGGGGGGTAGAGAAAAAGGGAGGGGTATAAGCTGAGAGAAGGGGGAGGGGGTGGAGGAAAAAGGGAAGGGTGAAAAGTTACAATTTGATTGGGGGATACTTTGACGAATTCAGATCGAGTGTTGTTTTGTCTTATGGCGGGCCATGACTGGGGGGGGGGGGGGGGGGGCTTCCAGAATGCGTAACATAAAGAAATGTACATGTGCCCACCTACCTCCTAGTCTAGTGGTAACCCCCCCCAACTATGGGGGGGTGCTCTGAAGTGGATTGGTCTATACACGATGGGTGCGAAGCAATCAAGTCGTACTATATATATTTTTAGTGGAATCTGATTTCTATCTGGGAATAGGAAATTTATTTTGGCCTGATCTGAAGACTGCAAAAATTGAGATTAAATAGGGATGAGAGGTTTTGCGAGGGTTCAGGAAAAATATTCATGTGTTACACTGTCTAGAACCCTCACAAACATCTTGTCCTGCATTTAAACTCGGCTGATTTTTATTTGGAACAAAACAAATTTGCAGATATTCTAAATTTTTTTAATTACTTTTTTAAATATGAATTGCAAATATAAAGCTCTGGATAATGAAATAATACAATTAACGTATTTTCGCAATCACTACGCAGACACTTTCTACAACACAACAGTTCTTTTAAAAATGACAATGGGCAGCTGAGAGTTATTGTCAAAATTTGGTGGACCAGGACAGCAAAAGTTCGAAAAAAAATTGTTAGTCATTTGTCCAGGATGACACTAATATATCGATTCACCGATTTTTTTATAAAGGCTATTTTGTCATTAAAGAGCTTTTGACAAAAAATCTGCATAGTGACTGCAAAATGCCCGGTGACGTCTCATAAAAAATCTGGAAATGCTTCCTAACCTCCAAAATATCCCAAAAATGGCATCCATGGTGTTTCATAAAGCTGTTCGAAAGATAAGAGCGACTTTACGAACGACTGGTAATACCTTCTTCCGCGCCAAGTTAGCACCAACGAACATTTAATGGTGAATATCATGTACCACAAGAAAGGATCGCCAGTCATTCTTAAAGTCGCTCTCAACTTACGAACAGCTTTGTGAAACGGGCCCCAGACCTTGCGGTGGACACAACATTTGCCCCTGCAACAATTGCTCCGGTCTCAATGTATCAGAGGAAATAGGATTAGAGTTGGGATTGTAAGTTTTCGGTTCAGAATAATAATACATAAGATTTATATAGCGCACTTTCCACCTTGATTAGATGCTCAAGGCGCTTCAGAGCAGAACAACAAAAACTATTTACATGTACATGTCATACATGTCTGAACAATAAGTCAATGTCTATCAAAAAATACTTTTATACAGGTTAGTTTTCAGGTTGCCCTTGAAGGTGGTCGCTGAAGTCTGGGTTTTTCAAACTGTGTGGGAGAGAATTCCACAGGCTAGGAATGTAAAAACTAGGATTAGGGTATAGTTTTGGAGGGTAGATTTGTTGTTTCACTTAATGTGCAGATTTTCTGTCAGAGCAATTGTCGCCAGAGCAAATGTCATGGAACTGATCTTGTCTCTTAAATTGCGATTTGAGGCTGAATTAGCCTCCCCCCTACTCAACTTTTTAGGAGTCAAAATAGCCCATTCTTATTTTCAGTATTAAACAGATATTGTTTTTCATAATTTGTTTTCAGTAATTTGATTATTAAAGAGAAGTTTTATTTAGTGGTTATCTACTGTGAAAAAATTGTCACTTTTTATTGGGCCACAAATTCAAACAACCCTTCATGTTGTGTATTGTTAAAAGAAAAGTTCACAAGGAAAAGTTGACTTGAATGGCTTGTCTTAAAATGTATCTTTGAGATAACTATGAAGAGGAAGAATTGGCCTAAAATTTTGTTTGAGTAGAAAAAGGGAGAAACTGAAATGTTTTTAGAGGAAAGATGCCTGTTTGCTATTTGGTAACTTAATCATTGCAATATGAATGTATTGATTAGTGAAATTGTGTTGTAATTCAAGTGGGCCTAAAATACAAGACTACACTCTACAGAATGTTGCATTATGGGTAAGGAATTTGACCAGATTCAAGTAGATGAGGACTTGAGGTGGGACTTTTAAGGCTGACGGGTCATTAGCCCATTACCATCCCCTTTAGAAGAAATTTTCAGAATTAAGCTTGATTTATTTTTTACTTCTTTTCATTAAAATCAATTTTTCTTGGGGCAATCTTGAACTTCACAAATACAGGCCATTACGAAAGCAAACTCAATGAGATAACCACACTCTTACAAAACAAATAACACAAACACTTCATGTACTTTGTGTATGTGGCTCTTCCTTTGTTGGGTTTATTGTGTGTTTCATTCAAAGCATGAAAAGAAACAGTTGTTGCAACATCAGTATACCTCTGCCAACCAGAATATTCCCTGTTACTTTGAGATGTCCTGTGATTATGTTTCAGGTACAAGTAGTTGATTATTCAAATTGATATCCCATAATAGTCTATGTATATGAAATGTCCTACAGGTCACATGATCATTCGTTCTCCTCGCTGCGGAGCCTGGCGTTGCCGTTGGTAACCTTGATGGCGAGCTGCTGGGCTCGCTCCACGATTAACTTGCGCTTGCGAGAGGAGACACCGTGGGCGATCTCGGCGGCAAATTTCCTGTTGCTCATCATCAGAACTTCAAGTTCCTGATTAAGAGAAAAAAAGTTATTGTTAAAGAATGACACTTGTATTTTATGGGGGGGGGGGGGGGGGGGGGGAGAAAGGTGATTTACTGATGTCCAAGAAAAGGCACTATGCTAGGTTCACTTTGAATGTCTCATATCATAATAAAGTCAGCATCTTCACCACTCTTGCAGAGTGGATATGAGCATTTCAAGTAAGACGGGCGTTAGCTTTCATGGAGAATTGAGAATTATTTGCCGACCCCTATTCATACAATACTAAAGAGAATTTGAAATGCCTGTAACAGAGACATCTTTGGGTGAGAGCAAACTTGGTGTACCACCAAGAAATTCGACCAAGCCAACTTAGCTTAGGGCAACTGTCAGGCCTTTAATAAATTACAAAATCATCACTGCGCAGAGAATAAAGTCAAAATATAATGTGAAATGTACATTCATTACACATTCTTGTGCATTCTTCCAAGACCGTGGTGGGATTCGAACACACAACCCTCTGTTCAAAAGGAGAGAGTCAGAACCACTACACCACAGCTGTTCCACATTGATCTTCATCTACAACCAATCAATGGATATCATGTTCATCCAGTCAAAGAAATCAATAGTATGATTAATTGCTCAGCATAATGTGACAACCCCAGGGCCCCGTCTTACAAAAAGTTACGATCGATCCGATCAATCGTAAAGCTATGGAAATCCATCAGTGTCATAATTTCTGCTATAGGATATTCATAAAATGTCCTTTGTAAACAAAGGAGAACACACCAAATTGTCAAGAAATCAATGAATCTATGGATATACATTCATATCTAGAAATTTAGGTGTTGACGTTGCTGGCCGTCCATAGTTGCGATTGATCGGATCAATCTCAACTCTTTGTAAGACGGAGCACTGAAGAAGGTACATACATACCTTAACATTGTGGACGAGGAACTTGCGGAAGCCAGAGGGGAGCATGTGGCGTGTCTTCTTGGCGCTTCCATAACCAACGTTGGGCATACGAAGCTGACCCTTGAAGCGCCTCCTCACACGGTTATCAATACCCTTTGGACGACGCCAGCTTGGCTATACAGGAAGCACAGACAGATATGTAATAAATAATCAGAATATTTCCAAACAAATTGGTAATTGAGGGTAGGGTGAGAGGAGGTAGTCTGGGGATTGGAACTAATTAAACTTTGATCAACAAGTAGGTATTCGATTGCTGATGTGGTTTACGGTCTCCTGAAGACGGACAGTCACCTGTCCGAAACGTCGAGTCTCTCTACTACTCATCATCTCCACTCGCCAACTGAAGCCAGCATCTCATCAGCTCTACTACTCAAGCTGTCTCACTCAACATTCCTTCTGGTTTACAGTCCTTTTCAGGACTATTTTCAAGAAAGAATACTCTACTGTCAAATCTCCACTTTCTCGCCTATCCACTTCTTCTCTTCTTCTATCCACTGTTTCTACATGGTGTACTGTAAACCACATCAGCAATTGTACATGCCACCATGCAAACCTTCAAACAACATCTGAAGTAGATATTCACATTTGAAAAGACTAGTGTTTGGAATTTGCTGTTTTAATATGAGGGCCTTCAGTACACAAGATATTGTACTAGGCGGTTCCATGACAATTGCTCCACTCTAAATTCCACACACTAATCCAGAGATGCCAACCTAATCAAGAACATATATTTTAGTATTGTAAAGGCTGAAAAATAATTTTTTTTGTAAGAAAATCAGTATTTTCACAGAAAAACCATAAGAGAGCACATAAACTGAAAATTTAGAAATCGGTAGTTTGCATGAAACCACCAGTATTCTTCCTCATTTTTCATAATTACTGAAAATTACCAACTTTAATCCTGGCTTTAACACTACCTATCCTATCCTAACCCTAAATCTTGAAACCCTATTGCAACCCTAACCATACATTGGAGCAATTGTCACAGGAAATAATGTTGTATCACCTTGTAGGCTGTGTATTCACATAACTTGAGTGAAGGGTTTGCACTTTCTGGGTTCCCAGCTTTTCCAAGAAAACAAAATTCCCTGATGAAGTAAACAAATTCCCAGATAATTACTTAAACCCATTCCCAGTTTCGCGTGTTTTGTAAAAAGTTGTTGCAGAGAAAATTTTGTCCTGCAGTCAAAGAGGCTACACTAAAACAACCATCATTACGAGTCATTCAATGGATATTGTTATGATATGCAACAAAATATAACAGAGTCTGACTATCATGCTTTTGGCTTTTAGGCAAATCAATTCCCTGATTTTCCCCTCATTTTAGGCATTTCCCCCTGATTTTTAGGTATTTCTTTATTGAATTCCCTGATTTTTACCGACTGGAAAAAAGTAGAATAATTTTCCTTGATTTCCTGATGGGCTGGGAACCCTGACTTTGCATAGCAGACTTGGAAGGGGGGGGGGGCAGGGAATGGTGTTAGTTCTAGGAGGACTTCCACTATTTTTCAAGAAAAATTCAACAAAAAAAAAGGTTTTTCGCAATCATCTCAAAGTTAAATTCATAGCCCATTATCACAGGTAGACATGACTACCTTTTTATTGATTGGCTGTTGAGCCTTGTTTCTACAGCAGTTAACAAGAATGGATCATAAAAATGTTTTCTTGATACAGGCATCTGAACATGTGTACAAAATCAAAATGTTGTCAGATCTTAAATCCAGTAACTCATTGCCTGGGTCAGTGGTAGTTATAATCTGACTGGGTTTTCTCTAGCACCGACTACAAGCCCAGGGAGTACAAGGAACTCCTCGGGTCTGCTCAATTTGGTGCACAATCCTTGTAGAGTAATGAACAGTGCCAGCCGCACAAACACGTTGTTAGCCTAACATAGTGCTAACATTAAGTCCAGTCACATCTCATGGATTGTGAAGTCAAAACATTTATTTCAATGTGTACAAGGCATTGTAGTAACACTAGGCATCACCGCCACATTAAGGTTGTAACTGAACCTCTCTAAGTGCATTGTTAGCGCTAACGTTTCCGTGCTGTCAGTACAGGAGGATTAAAAAACAAAAACAGAAATGAAATAGGTCAAAAAAAACGTTGCCCCAAATCTCCAAAATAACTCCTCCAAATGGCATAAGAATCAATTGTTAAATCTTTCAATGCAACGTGTAATTTTAAATGAGCAGAAATAGGGAATTGGCCCCAATCCATAGAATATGAATTTGATTCTTTCCCTGCTTACGATTATTTCAATGTGTATATCATAATTTTATTTTTAATACTAATTTATCATTTTTTTTATTGATGGGGGGGGGGTGTGGATGGAAGAAATATCAGATTATGAATTGCTATAAATTTCTTTACTTTTTTGGGGGGGGGGTTGTAGGGAGGATGTTAATGTAAGAGGCGATCTCAGTATATATTTCCTTTTATCCATTGATTTATAGTTGAAGTTTTAAGGGGGGGGGGGGGTAGGTAGCGTATGGTTTTTGATAAAAGAGGCTCGGTCGGTCGGTCAATCAATCAATCAATCATTCACTTATTTATTTGTTGGGGGTAGGGGTGAGCTAGACAAGGGAGGCAATCTCAATAAATGAATAATTTCTTACATTCACTCAATATGAATAAGTGATTTATCTATTTATTTATCATTATTAACTTTATTGGGGGCTAGGGAGGAACTGGATAAGGCTATCTCAGTACATAAATATTTTCTTTTATTCATTCATTTTTCATTTGTGTCTGGATAAAAAATGAAATCTGAATTAAAAACAATTGCAATGAAAGGGTGAAAACATTGAACTCTTACATGGACTCTCAGGTAGCGATCGCACTGATGACGTTTAAAATGCTTCAGTTTCTTCTTGACGATGGTCGGCTTGATAAGGGGCCTCACTGATGGAGCCATGCTGATTCTGGTCGCTTATTCACCGTCTACATACCAAAAGACAAATTGAATTTATTATCGATCTTATTCTTTAATTTTTCTGATTTCACACAAGCTGAAACCTGTTTGAAGCATGTCATTTTCCCCATTACTGGATTTTAAAAATAAACATCTGGACTTTCCCCTTGTGAGTGACAAGTGCCTAACTCACGGTTTTGTGGCAATAGAATGTGCAGGCTTGCGATAATAAAGTAGTTAGAAGTTAAAATGGTAAAATTTACTCAGGCCAAGGCCTTACATGCATTCTAAGAAATGACCTCAATAACCCTCTTTATACCTTGAATGTTTTAGTGTCTTTTCATTCCCACCACCACCCCCCTCCATTTGTACTGTTATATAACATGTGACCTAGGTATCAGCAGCTGTTTACAAACAATATCAAATTCAACTAATGCCACATTTTTTTAACAAAGTTCTCTTTAATGCAACCTGTATCAAACATCTTGATATATCATGTAGTCAGATCTTAAATCCAGTAACTCATTGCCTGGGCCAGTGGTAGTTATAATCTGACTGGGTTTTCTCTTGCACCGACTACAAGCCCAGGGAGTACAAAGAACTCCTCGGGTCTGCTCAATTTGGTGCACAATCCTCGTAGTGAAATAATACAATTAGAATTGGAAACATTTACAAGAACATTTTATAGTGGAGGTAAAATGCAATGCACATAATATTAACTTTGTCCTAAAAGATAGCCCCCCCCCCAAAAAAAGAAAGAACAAGAGCATAAAAGATGTCTTTGGGTTCGATACTGTGTCATGATGCAAGTAGTATGAAAGTACCCCGTTAAGATGAAGAAGAAGTCTTTGTCCAGGATTCAATTGAATATCACCGACTCGGCTGCTGATGCGATCCCTTACTCTTAAAAATAATGAGACCACCATTCTTATGCCAAGGTGCCATTTATTTCATTCAGGTACCTCTTCTCTTTTTATTTGGGTAATTTACCACCCTAGGCTTTGGAGTGACATTAAAGGGGAAGTTCACCCTAAAGAAAACTTCTTGTAAAAATAGCAGAAAAAATAGTTAAAAAATATTGGTGAAGGTTTGAGGAAAATCCGTTAAAGAGTAAGAGTTATTATAGTTCAAAGTTTTGGATTTGTGACATCATAAACGAGCAGCTGCCCCATGTGTTATGTAATATAAAATGCATGAATTTCAAATTTTGTATGGTTCCTGATGACTTAATTTCGTTTTCTATTCATGATCGGGTGTGAAGTTATTTGTAATTAGTTATTTGTCTATTGATATACAAAAGGTACAGTGAAAACCATTTTCAATTTTCTGAGAAAATGACACTTCATTGATTTTTTTTACCATTCGCTATGTAGGAATGCTGCTCGCATATGACGTTACAAATCAAATAATTGAAATTCTAAATCTAATTACTTTTTAATTATTTGAATTTTTCTCAAACCTTCGGCAATATTTTTTAATTATTTCTTCTGCTATTTTTACAATAAACTTTTTGCCGAATTTCAATCTTGTCCGCTCCATCGATCAAATCGTCGACGGCTGGCTAGTTCTCAAGGTACCCGGCGCGGCACCCCGGCCGTACGCGAGGTTTACCGTGATAGAGAGCCGTCCACGATCGACATCGCATCGATAGAACTTGATGACCAAGGGTCACGATATGAACGAGCATTGATACTTGAAAGTGCCATATCGAACGCGCAATTAAAACAAAAAATGAAATTAGTTAGCAAAAACACATTTACAAAGATCTACTCAGAATTATATAAGCAAACAAAAACTTAGAACTTACTCATGATCATGATATATTTGGCATTATCGTGATATTGGGAACCACCGTTCACTTCATACAGCAGCGCTTTATTCAGTCACACGCACGGTTCCCTATTTCCACCTCCATTCACTTTGTACACAAGTGCGCGTGTGCAAATCTACGAGTGGTTCCCAAAACCACGATTTGGCCTTGTCTTGAGGACGCAATGATGATGATTTTTTTAGAGATGTCATATACTTCTTCATCATTGACGTCTTGACACTCTCTCCATAGTGTCTTCAGCGAAGGACCAAAACAAAGATGGATTCCCCCAAAAATCCATCTTTTTAAACCGAACTCACAAGGATTTTGTTAATTTTATTAATTCTTACACCTTCCTACGCCTAATGCGTAGGAAGGTTTTAAATATTACTTTAAAAAATGTAAAAAAATGAAGATTTCTTACCTAACTGATGCCGCGTAGACCCCTCGTTCCACATGTAAACAACGGAAATACAATAGCGCCGACCCTTGAATAAATAATTCATATTAATATATATAAATTATTTTTGATCACGAAATAAATTTTAATATTTGTTAAATAAGATTTTTTATCTCTAAATTGTTCGTTAAGACGGCATTGCTTTCCGGAAGTATGTCATACATAAGCGGTTCAAGGGTCGACGCTATTGTATTTCCGTTGTTTACATGTGGAACGAGGGGTCTACGCGGCATCAGTTAGGTAAGAAATCTTCATTTTTTTACATTTTTTAAAGTAGGCCTAATATTTAAAACCTTCCTACGCATTAGGCGTAGGAAGGTGTAGGCCTAAGAATTAATAAAATTAACAAAATCTAGTGAGTTCGGTTTAAAAAGATGGATTTTTTGGGGGAATCCATCTTTTTTTTGGTCCTTCGCTGAAGACACTATGTCTATGGTATGGTCTTATAATTATGGAGAGAGTGTCAAGACGTCAATGATGAAGTATATGAGTTATGACATCTCTAAAAAAATCACCATCATTGCGTCCTCAACAAGACTGGATTTGGCCTCATCTTTTAAGAAAAAATCACACCAATTCTTTTTTTACATCACTAAAATCAAGAATATTTTTACCCGTCCGGAATTATGATGTAATTTGTCGCGCACGAAAATAATTGTTTTTCGCGGAGGGGAATGCGGCAAGTGCGGTGCAAAGAAAACGATTGGAAAATATCAAATAGTTTCATCATATTCATAATTTTCAGAATATTTGGAATAGCATGTGATAATTTTTCTTGATTGTATTTCCTCTAGTTGTCATTATTAAAGCACTGAAATAAAGGTGTCCGGCAATAGGATACACTGCCATACCTGACATACACAAAATGCAATGGGTGGGCCAAAGGGAATTTCATACAAAACGAACACCGCAGGCTCCAAGAAAATTGGATAAAATCAATAGATTTTATGAAGTTTGTTATCGAATCGCTATATTTATAACACTTTTATATTATGAGCAATCTATTCATTTTAATTAAAAACACTGATGATAGACATGAATAATAAATTTGCCCAGATTTTAAGAATTATCTATACTCTCACGTACATAGAAAGAGCGACGTTTGTAAAAGAAAGATCGTCGAAGAGGGCGCAAGAAATATTTTGCAATCGTGCTCGATCGATAGAGATAGAGCGAGATTGTGCTTGAACCTCATTCTAATATGGGGGGGGGGGGGGGGGCTGCGTTTAAAATGTAGTTTTCTTATCATGACATGAGGGGGGGGGGTGTGGTTCCTTGATTGAATATATGGATCCTGGATACGGATATAGAAATCCTCACTTGATTTTTGTCAAATCCCCCATTTTAAGTTGAGAAATCATAGTCACAGTCGCACTGCCCCTACGTACGCTTGCTTTTACTACTTATAAACGTAAAATGAAAATTTTTCCACCATCCCCTCTCTCTCAGTTTAGCCTATCTGAACCATGACAAGATCACGATTTTTCCCAAATTATTATTATTTTTTTTAAATTTTAATGATAGTATAAAAAACCCTCACTTTTATCTCTAGAATTGTCCCGCGTCTCATTATCATTATACAAGATATAGATTAGCGAACGAGAAGACACGGCTCATCAATTTTCGTGACTTTTTATTTTTTATATTTAACATGACATACAGTCGTCCTCAAAATTATTCATACCCTTGTTGATATTTGTGATTTTTCATGTTTGTGATGAAATGAATGCATTTTATCAAGTTTCGATCTATGATTTATTTGTGACCTACTAGTGAAAGAATAACAACAATGCCCAATTCAAGAAATTTCTTTTCAGGGGTATTTTATTCATAGATATTCAAACAATGTTATGTTCAAAATTATTCATACCCTAGGTTTTCTGAGTCCAATGTCTTTCATTAATAGTCAATAGCATAGCCTTTGTTCTTTACGACTGCTTCTAGACGATTCCTGTAAGTGTCCACAAGCTTCCTGCACGTCTCCTGCGGGATGTTGGCCCATTCTTCCTTGGCGTAGGCCTCAAGCTGGGTCAGGTTAGTCGGGTTCCTAGCCATCACTCTGACTTTCAGGTCTCGCCACAAGTTCTCGATCGGATTCAGGTCAGGACTCTGACTTGGCCATTCTAGGACGTTGACATCATGGTCCTTGAACCATTTCTTCACCAGTTTGGCGGTATGCTTTGGGTCATTGTCTTGTTGGTACTTCCAGTTAGGGCCAAGCTGGAGTTTTTCGACAGATTCCTTCAAGTTCTCATCAAGGATCTGGATGTAATCCCCTTTTTCATGATTCCTTTGACTCTAACGAGGTTCCCTGTGCCACTAACATCCCCATAGCATTATGTGCCCACCACCATGCTTGACGGTTGGCACAGTGTTCTTTGGATTGTATGCTTGCCCTTTCTTCCTCCAGACGTATTCAACATCCATATGGCCAAATAACTCCAACTTCGTCTCATCAGACCACAGGATGGTTGACCAAAAGCTTGGATTTTGCTTCAGATGACCTCTAGCAAAGGCCAGTCGATCCTTCAGGTGTTTCTTCCTAAGCAACGGTGTCTTCCGAGGCCTGCGTCCATGGAGACCTCCTTTGTGCAAGACTCGCTCGATGGTGGACCGGGACACCTTCGTCCCTGACCGGTCAAGCGTTTCAAGTAGGGCCTTGGTTGTGGTCCGGGGGTTGTTGTTGACCTCTCTGCAGATTTTCCTGGCAAGTTTAGGGGACACCTTGCACTTCCTGCCACGCCCACTAAGGTTCTCCAGTGTTGTACCTCTTGTGCTTCTTGATTACTCTCTAGACTGTTGCCACAGGGACGTCATACTGCTTGGAAATGGCCTTGTAACCTTTTCCCTCAATGTGGGCATTCACAAGACGTTGCCGTAGGTCCTCACTGAGCTCCTTCTTCTTGGCCATGATTATCAGAGACTGAGAATAACCAGAATGCTTTCCTCTATTTATACCCTTTTAGAAAGATGCTATTTTCTATCATTGTTTAATGGCTTCTTTAACAAAGAGGGTATTTAATTCATTGGAACATCTTGAAATAACTATAGAACAAAGAATAGCACATTCCCAGACAGTGAAAATAATGCGCATTGTCATAAAAAGACATTTTTGCTGAGGTATTGGCAAGGGTATGAATAATTCTGAACAAGTGCAAAAATAAGTTTCGACCCTATCTATTATTATGCTAATGAAGACTTGCCAGCTCATATGTCAAATCATGCATAGCAACAAGCAGACAAAAGATACAAAGAAAGTTACATCATAATAGCTTTTACAAGTAAATGTTTTTCCACAAGGGGTATGAATAATTTTGAGGACAACTGTAATTACCATGAACAAATTTCCAGGGGCGCGCAAAACGGGGCCGGAAGGGGCGGGGCAGCTACTGAATTGCTCTCTTAATTGGGCTATGATTTTTCAAGCAGTAAAAAAAAGAAAACAAAAGAAGTGGATGATGAAAAAAGCATACATGTAATCAATATCAAGAAGTGAGAAGTTTATAGTTTGGTCACGTAAATCAAGTACCTGTTTTATTAAATTGAGAACAAAACGACAAAAAAGTACGCCACAACAAGCAAACAAAACACACACACAAAATAGACACCCTAATCACAAAAAGAAAACAACTCTTTGCTTAATATTGGTCACCTATCCAATGTATACATGTACCATTTTCCCATTATTTTTTGTTCTCTGTGTTTATGTCAAACATCTTGCTTAATTGGATTTGAAATCATGCTTTTTTTGTCATGTACATATCTTTTGTTATGTATGCTCTGGACCCCAGGGAAGAACAGCGTTGTTATATTAACAAAGCTGAGTGGGATTATCCAGTCATTTCACTTTACCTTTCATTTTTATCATGTACATAGATACATTTAGGCCTACCTTGTATTGTTTTTTTATGTTGTGATTCGGAAATACCTATACCTACATACATGTATAGTTACCTATACCAAAGTCTTGCTGGCTCTGCTTGCCAAAGCTGTTTCTATTTCTTCTCTTCAGAGCTACCAAGTCTCAAGCATTATGCGTGAGACTCAAGCATTTTGGACTCTTGTTCATTCCCTCAAATCTCTGTCTCACGCAACTATCACAGCCCATCCCCATAGACATTGTACACAATGTCTGTAATCTCACTCAGATTCACAGAAAATCTCACGCATAGCTGGTCTTTGAACTTGGCATCTCTGTCTCTTAAAAAAAAAATCAAATTTTTCGTTACATCTCTAGTCTTTGCACACCTCCTCTCCTGATCTTTACCACGACCCCCCCCCCCCACCCCTCTCCCCCTCCCTGTGACTTCAATTTATTCTTGCTTTTGCTTCTGACAATCTTTATTTTGGTTCCCACACAGTAAAAACGCTGTTTAAGATTTTATACAACGCTGTTCACTATATGAACCTTACAGTATTTGTTTAACCGTTTAAACAATGTTTAATTTATTGACAATTAGATATTGAAAACTAAACTTTGTTGCTTAAGATCTAAACAGTTGTTAACTGTTTAAACAATTACTGTAAGGTTCATATAGTAAACAACGTTGTATATTTTTTTACTGTGCATATAATAATTTTACTTGATGTAAATATCACCTCCTCTCCTGGCTCCTTCACCCCCCCCCCCCCAAAAAAAAACATTTGGGACATACATCAGGTTTTAAACACTTTGGTTTATTTTGCATAACTTATGCATTTGGTATAATACATAATAACTATATATGTAGGCCTATATCACATTTATAACATACCAAATACTTTGTTTCTGTTAGGGCAAAAGCCAAATGAATTGGGGGTTGTTGAATTATCATTCAGATGGATATATTCAAATTCTAAAAAAAAAATATTCAATACAACAGTATAAACATTATTTTGTTTACACAAAGTTGATGTAATATCGAGGCCTATATCCACACTTTCAAACTTATTGGCCAGCATTCTGGCCTAGGTTTAAGTTAAACTATGGCCTTGATAGTCAAGCAGTGTTGAAATTATGGAAAGCCAAAATGTCAAAATTACATACATACATTATATGTTTCCTAACTTGGCTATTTTCCAATGATTTAATGATTTGAAGAGAACTACAGTATTTCAGTAATGAATGATTTGAGTGTAAAATGAGCTGACAGATTGAACGTATTGGCTATCCATACTTAAACTACAAACTTTAGACCACAGTTTTAAATCAAACTCCTGAGTTCAGAATGTGGGCTGTAGACTTGAATATAACCACTCAAATAATAAGAATACAGAAGCTGATAGGCAACAAATGAATACTGGAAATTACATGCAAGAAATTACGGGCAAGAATCATATCTGAGATGCTTAACATTTAAAAACAGTGTGCAGGTCTAGAGTAACATCACTATAAGGGGTAGGTCTTTTTGGCATTCTTTCTTTTGAGTTACTTTTTTAGATAAGAGTGATAATGATGATGATAATAAAAATAATAACACAATTATCAATCAGAACAATGATGATGATAATGATAATAACAATAATACTAATATTAAAAAAACCAACAGTACAGGCCAGTAAAATAATATCAATAGTCCATTATAACATAACAATAGCAATAACAATTTAACAATAATATTTATAAAGAAAAATAATGGTCATATTAATAGAAAGAAAAGAAACAAAAAACACCGCGATAATGATATCATATTGATGATAATATTAATTCAAAAGATCTGTAGTTCTAATAACACTCTAGCATATTGCTTATTAGAGAAAAAATCATGCTATTTTAAAAATAGAAAAAAAGATTTTCTTTAGAAAAATATACAAACATGGGTAAAATAATAAAAAGCTAGATACAGGATTTCCCAAGGGGGGGGGGGCACATCATCCTGAAGAAAAGGAAAAAAAAACTGATATAGACCAGTTCTTAGTTACTTCATGGGCAATTTTGGTCAAATGACCTTTCATTTCTTTCATTATGATAGGCTGATTTCAAAGCAAGATATTACATAAGCATGCCTTACATGGAGGTATGAAAAAATTGAATAGACCAGGTGACTAGAATAGCACACCAATGAACAGTTTATAAAGGTATTTGTTGCATTCCTACTTTGAATGCATATCATAGCATGTTGCACAATGTACTTGGCAAACTGTGAAATACCAGTCACACATTGTTGTTGTTTTTGGATGTAAAGGAAAAACACAATTCAAAAGAATATGAATAATCAAGACATCAAAGTTGGTGCTTATCTCATTAGATTTTAAACCACCATGTCATTTTTGTACAAATGACCTTCCTCTGATCATGCGCAGAAAGAAACTACAAACTGGCTTTTTCCCATTAAAAATATATGCTGTGACTTTCAAGGGGGGGGGGGGCACATTTGCGTAAAAACGGCATACTTATTAAAAGCATTTTTGGCTCTCAAAAGGGGGACGGGCACGGGGCGGATGTGCCCCCCCCTCAATCTTCCACTGATTAGTGTCATTCATATAGGATTTGCATACCCACTCTGTTATCATTTCGAATAGCCCCAATTTTGGTTACAACAGATCAAATACCCTAATGAACATTAATAATGAACCTTGTGTCATGGCAGAGATGAATAATGGTTCTTATGTCTTTAAAGGTGAAAGAAAGTAGTTGAAGTTAACAATAATTTCATGACAAAGACTTTTAAATCAAGGTTAACGGTTACAATTATATATCATCACTGATCTACACCTGATACATTAATGTAAACTTATCTTTGTGAAATCATAAAAACCTTAGCTGAAAACCGATAATTATGATGATCACTAACACAGAAAAGCATATGTGGGACAGTGTATTAAAAATCCTTGGAAAAATACCTGACATTTGATGGAATCCTGTGCTTATATTGCCAATTTCTCAGCAATTACACATTTTCTATCAGAGTCAATTGTCCCATATTTTTTATTTATACATGGATACAAATAACTTGGTGGTAACTTAATTGGATTCTGTTCAAATTAATTTTTAGATCGTTACCACAACTGGTATTTATCTTCAAACCCCTCATGACAATCCCCTTGGGCCTCTTTCATTTTGTCACTGAAAAAACAAATAAAAAAAAAAGATAAAAAAAGTGAAAAAAAAGAGAGGTGAAAAGAATACAAATTTAATTGGATTCTGTTCAAATTAATTTTTAGATCATTACCACAACTGGTATTTATCTTCAACCCCCTCATGATAAACCCCTTGGGCCCTCTTTCATTTTGTCACTGAAAACAAATATAAAAAAAAGATAAAAAAAGTGAGAAAAAAGAGAGGTGAAAGGAATACAAATAGGAAGAAAAGGCGATAGAGAAGGAAGCTAAATGAAAAGGAGGGGTAGGCAGTATAACACAGAGATGCCAAGTTCAAAGACCAGCTATGCGTGAGATTTTCTGTGAATCTGAGTGAGATCACAGATATTGTGTACATGGGGATAGGCTCTGGCTGTGATAGTTGCGTGAGACAGAAATTTGAGGGGATGAACAAGAGTCCAAAATGCTCGAGTCTCACACATAATGCGTGAGACTTGGTAGCTCTGATGACATCACCTTTACATGTAGCTCATCAACAGTTTAAAGCTACTGTTTTCAGTCAATCTGATTGGCTGATAGACTTTTTATAGAATATGTGCATTTTTTATTATAAGAATTATTATGAAAATGGGAGCCTGAAGTTGAATTCATGTAAACTTTAATACACATTAATGAATAGGCCTACTTTCCTAGCAATCCTATTGACTAGTGGGCTTGCCCCAACTCCAACTAGTCCTTGCTGTTATAGAATGTTCACCGAGGTACATGATCACCAGAGCTGCCAACCTCAACAAGAACATTTCAGTATTTTTAAGGGTGGAAAATCAGTATTTTGGCGAGGAAATCAGTATTTTCAAAGAAATACCATAGGACAACACATACAACTGAGAGTTGAAAAATCAGTATTTTGCATGAAACCATCAGTATTCTTCTCATTTTTCAGTACTAAATACTGAAAATTAGTACTACTTGGCAGCTCGGAACTATAAGCATCAACAGAGATAAACATTTTACAAAATGTCTTCATTTTTGTTGACAAGAATTAATATTCATGATATTGAAATGCATGATTGGATATTAAATATATAACTGTTACAGTACATATTGTCAAAAATATATTTAGCAATTAGCAAATTATACATATATGTAATTCTTATTCATCTTTGCTTTTGATGAAATGGTTAGTGCTAAACACAAGCTTGATTAAACCAATATAGTTCTAGATATCCAAAACAATTCTAAATTGCAGTGGACTTGACCTTCATATCATGGAAATCAGCCACTCACTGTAATACCAGTAATCTAACTTCCCTGTATCTTGTGTAGGTACCATCTGAACTAAATTGAAAAGAAAATAGTTCAAAGAGCCAAGTTTAATGACAAGGAAAAACTGAATGAGCTTGCTAGATATCTCAGATTTGAATATTTAGTTTATCACACAAGAGTCACCAGTTAAACTAGATTTATCACTGAAGGTGTTTAATACCCTCATCTTACACCATTACCATGGAAACAGTTTTCAACACACGGGAAAAAATATGTCTTGCCCATCTGTGCCCCAAGACCTACATGTATGTGTGAGCAAAATATCAAGAGAATTGGTTAAAAACCGATGAAGTAGTTTGAACTGCAACATTTTTGCCTAATTTTTTTTACATATAATACATGTAACAATTTGTTACCATGGCAACACAATTTCCAACACATGCAAAAATATGTCCTACACATCTTTACCTCAAGACCAATGTGTGAGCCAAATTTTATTTGAATTGGTTGAAAACTGAGCAAGTACTTCAAACTGAAAGATTTTAACTAATTTGGGGTATATAATATGTTGTTACCATGGCAACACGATTTCTGACACACACAAAATTATGTGTCATCTTTACCTCAAAACCAATGTGTGAGTCAAATTTCACAATAAGTGGTTGATAATTGATGAAGTAATTAAAAGCAAACTGCAAGTTTTTCATCAAATTTTTGCCATATTATATGTCATTACCATGGCAACATGATTTCTGACACACACAAATAATCAGTGTGTGTCACATTTCATGAGAATTGGTTAAAAACTAAGAAAGAGTTTGAACTGCGAGATTTCTTATATTATTTTGGACAAAACATACCGTTACCATGGCAACACAATTTCCGACACATGCGAAAAATGTGTCTTGCACATCTTCGCCCCAACACCAATTTGTGTTCCAAGTTTCATGAGAATTGGTTAAAAACTGAGGAAGTAGAAGATGCGTAAGCTTTGCAACGGACTGACCGACCGTTTGCTGATTCCTATAGGCCTATACCCCTTCAAACTTTGTTTGGTGGGGGTATAATAAAGACTGAACAGCTCCTACAGTTCTGCAAGATACGTTTGTCAGATGATACTGCGTATTTTTCACAATATGAATCAAAGCCTTAGCCAGGCTTTACAAAATAAGCAAACCTGGGGGGTGTTTAACAAAAATTTAAGTATAACTAAGTCACACTTAAATACTGATTTGTGTGCGGTATGAAAGGCTTGACTGCATTGGTCAGATCGTGCCATGAGGATGCACACAAATGCGTATCTATCAATAAGATCGCGTGTTGCAAATCATGTATACGTCGGCATTTTAGTTCAACTGAAGTCATACTTAAATCTTTGTGAAATGCTTCAAGTGTTACCCTTTTCCTGCACATTACTTTGCCATCCAGGCATGGGAGACCTGCCCACTGCTTTTTTTTAAAAGAGAGACTTGTTCTTGCTCCAATAACCATATGGTCCAATCATCACATCATTTAACCCACCAGTTTTTCTATGACCATTTCGTCTCGAAACCAGTTGGTCTAATATTTGTTTTATTTTTTCATTAATTTTGCCCAATAACACTGGTATAATGGTATATGGACTAAATGGCTATCGGACCAACTGATTATTAGACGAAATAGTGAGTGGACAAACTGGCAAATAGACCATGTGGATGGTGGAAGAACTAATGGTAGACCAAATGATAGTAGACGAGCTGGCAATTGGACGAATTTGCATTGGACCAAATGAAAGTAAACTGGCAAGACC
This sequence comes from Lytechinus variegatus, assembly GCF_018143015.1. Taxonomy (NCBI): domain Eukaryota; kingdom Metazoa; phylum Echinodermata; class Echinoidea; order Temnopleuroida; family Toxopneustidae; genus Lytechinus; species Lytechinus variegatus. The sequence continues at coordinate 21,291,936 of NC_054745.1, read as the reverse complement.
TGACCCCCCTGCTTTTTTGAAAAAGATCAAACTGGGTTATCCTTTTCATGTTTCAGGCAAGACCCACCCTCTGCTTTTAAAAGATAATTAAACTGGGTTACCCTTTTCTTGCACCTTACTGAGGCAAGCAAGACCACCCCTACTGCTTTTTAAAGAGAAAGAAAGATATCAAACAGGGTTACCCTTTTCATGAACCTTACTGTGGCACGCAAGACCCGCCCTCTGCTTAAAGGCTTGAGGGCAGAGAGGACATTTGTAAGGTTTCTCTTCAGAATGTATCCTTAGGTGGTTCTTCAAGGTGGACTTAGTCTTGACGCGTTGCCCGCAGAGCTCGCACACAAATGGCTTCTCGTCAGTGTGGGTCTTCATGTGACAAGCCAATCCAGCTCTCTGCCTGAACATCTTCGGGCAAAGCGTACATTTGAAGGTCCTCTCGTCGGAGTGCAAGGCCTTGTGGTTCTGCAGGGTTTTGTTATCTGCAAAGGCTGCACCGCATTCCTTGCATAGGTATGGACGCTCTCCGGAGTGGATCCGCATGTGAGCCTTGTACGAGTGATTCTGGGTGAAGCCCTTGTTGCATTCTGCACACCAGAATGGCTTGATGTCAGATGCCATTTCCGGATGAGCATTGATCCTATGGCAAGCCAACCCAGCCCGCTGCTTGAATACCTTCGGACACAAGGAACATTGGAAGTTCTTTGAGTCCAAGTGGAATAACTTATGTTTATGCAATGTAGTACTATCGGCACATTTTCCACCGCAGTCGTCGCATTCGTAGGGCCTATGAATCTGCATGTGCATCATATACGAGTGGTTGTCTGTGAAGCTTTGATTGCACTCTGTGCACCAGAATGGCGTTTCTTTGCAGTAGGTTCGGATGTGGACGTTCATTGCTTTCCTTGAGGCAAAGTCTTGGCCACACTTGAGACATTCGTATTGCTTGAAATTCAGTAGAGAATGCTGGTGTTGAGTGAAGAAAGTTGAGAACTGTTCATCGTCAAGAGTAGAGGAACCATCTTCCATCAACATAATCTGATCAGTTTCACCCGAAGCTGTCAATGCTCTTGACGAAAGATTTTCCTTTATCAATCTTTCTGTTTCTTTACAGTATTCTATAGACTTTGTAGGTTTTATTGGTTTTCTTTTCCTCTTCATATTCTTACTGCTTGTAGCTTCCGAGTTACTCAGCCCATTCTTTCTCTTCCTTACAAGTTCCAAAGTCTTTTCTAATGAAGTCATAGCATGATTTGCTCTTAATTCATTTGAAGAAAAGGTAGTACATAGTAAAGCACCTTGAGGGACACCAGGTAATTCATTGCTCATAGTATTCTCACCATTATTAGCACTAGTCATACATTCTGCCTCTGAGTTTTGATATTCTTTTATTTCACTGGTTGGCAGGGAACCTCCTACAGAAACTGTATTATTTTGTGATATTTTTGAAGAACAATTTATTATTTGGCAGTTTTGGGCAGAAAATGCGTAACTTTGTAATGTGCTCGAAGAACAATAAATATTTTTGGAAAAAACCTGGAGATGACTATCCTGACAATCCAATGCTGAGGAAGCTTTACTATGTTCTTCAGGCTCACCTTTAATCTTATCTGATAAAAAATAAGTTGATGAAGGACCTAATAGTGCACCTTGAAGAACCCCATGTGATGCCACAGTTAAGTCCATAGGCACCACGTCTTCCGTCCTCTCATCACGACTATCACTACTTACTGGTATACTTTCTTTCAAATCAATCTTCCTGCTATGTTCCTGAAACATTTCACTGCCTTTCCTTAATATGGCTACATTCTGCTTTGAAATTTCTGATGACAAGGCATTATCTTGTACGAAGCTTGAAGAACTAATGCCATGTCTTAAAAGATTTGAAAGATAACTCTGGGTTGTATTTTGTGGCTCCTCTGTCCGCTCTTGGCACATGAACCCATTGGAAGGTGAATGGTATTCTGGATCCCTAAATCCAACAGAATGACCAACAGGTAATGTAGTACCAAGGAGTGCGCCTTGAGGGACACCAGGCACTTGATACCCTGTAAGTGGTGATCCTCCATCAATTGTACTGCGGTGCAGACCAGAGACATCAGAATCTTCTCTTAACACTGGGGGTCTATCCAAGAAACACGCAGAAGAAAATGCAATATGCTGTGACAAATTCGAACTGCCACTTCCCGAAGGTCCCCCTTGATTTTCTGCTTCCCTGGTTTGGTCATCGAAGGCGACAGTAGCTGGTTCAAATTCAGGAGGTTCATTCTTAATTATGACATCATTTCCTTTTGCACTTTCCAGAGGATCCATCCTTTTTTTCAGCTTTTCAGGAGATTCCATGTCACCGAAGATTCTCAGTAAATCTCTGGATTCAGGTTGGTTTTGTCATGTCATCAGCAATGCCGCTCCAGGATATCCAAACTGGTCAGTTAAAATTGGTCATTTTTTGGCCACCTGGACAGGACGAGAACACATTTTTATTTCATTTTAAATAATCGACCTCTGAATTTTATTCCAATGTGCTTTGAACAGGGTCAAGTCCGTTCCAATAGATAACAGCACACATGCAACTGATGGAAGTACTGTTTCAGATATCCAGATAAATGCTGGATCTCAATTTATAGACTTAGTAAAATTTCTTTCTGTTTTGAGGGTTTTCATCATATGTATTTACATTTATATTCTGTTTCTAAGCGTGTTGTGTTGAACCTAGACCTAAATCATCAATTTTATTTTTTGTTTTTCGCCCAAAGTTATGTACATGGGCAAGTTTTATGTTTACCCCCATTTAATTACATTTTTCTTACTTTTCATAAAAGGGGAAGTTCACCCTGACAAAAAGTTTATTGCAAAAATAGCAGAAAAAATAATAAAAAATATTGCCGAAGGTTTGAGAAAAATTCATCAAATAATTAAAAAGTTATTAGAATTTCAATTATTTGATTTGTGACGTCACATGCGAGCAGCATTCGTACATAGCAAATGGTAAAAAATCTATGAAATGTCATTTTCTCAGAAATTGAAAATGGTTTTCACTTTAACTTTTGTATATCAATAGACAAATCATTTCACACCCGATCATGAAAAGAAAACAAAATTAAGTCATCAGGAACCATACAAAATTTGAAATTCATGCATTTTATATTACATAACACACGGGGCAGCTGCTCGTTTATGACGTCACAAATCCAAAATTTTGAACTCTAATAACTTTCTTACTCTTTAATGAATTTTCCTTAAACCTTCACCAATATTTTTACTATTTTTTCTACTATTTTTACAACAAAGTTTTCTTCGGGGTGAACTTCCCCTTTAAATAAATAGTAGTGAAATTGAAAGAAGTTAAGAGCAAGAGCGTTCACTTTTAAACCTCGTCTGTTTACATCGCCATTTTGATGTCCTTTGTTATCGATAACTAGATACACACGCGTGCAGAGCTGCAACCTATATTTTAGAAATACTTGCATTTGCCAATTAATATCACGATTCGTAAAATATTTGTTTCTGTTAATAAATATCATTAAGTAATTTATATGATATTTATTGATTAAAACAAATATTTTGCGATTCCTGATATCTATCGGCAAATGCAAGTATTTTTTAAATCCAGGTTGGTAGCTCTATACTGTGTGTAGACTGTACAGCTGCCAACTTGGATTTAAAAAATACTTGCATCTGCCGATAGATATCAGGAATTGCAAAATATTTGTTTTGATCAATAAATATATAAATTACTTTATATTTATCAACCGAAACATATATTTTACGAATCGTGATATTAATCGGCAAATGCAAGTATTTTTAAAATCTCGGTTGCAGCTCTGCATGCGTGTGTATCTAGTTTGATAACAAGAGACAGCAAAATGGCGACGTAAACAGACGGGGTAAGTGAACGCTCTTGCTCTTAACTTCTTTCAATTTTACTACTATTTACTTAATGAAAAGTAAGAAAAATATAAATAATTAAATGGGGGTAGATCTAAACATAAAACTTACCCATGTAGGCCTAGATCTACATAACTTTGGGCGAAAAACAAAAACTAAAATTGGTGATTTAGGTCTAGGTTCAACACGGGTAATCCTAGACCAAAAGCTTCACCTTCAGTCTCTGTTTTGTTGGTTGTTCAGCTGAACTCCGTTGGCTTCACTCACCAAATACAGAGACCGAAGTTCTAGCGCGATCTGTACAGGGGACTCAATTGCCATATGTTTATCTACTTCTTAAGATTGGATAAAACGGGGAAGTGAATTTGCGCGACAGCCGAGGTAAGTCACTGTTTTTGTTCCTTTCAACTTCATTTTTCTCCGTTTTTTGGCAATTAATGCCAAGAGGGAATATAAATTTGCATTTTGGTCGCGTTAATTTCCAAAATTTTTATTCTAAATTGAACTTGAAGAGACCCGACGGGAGGATTTTGCATTGCAAATGCAAGTCCCCTAATGGTGGCTGCACGATAGCGAGCCGTCTGTGTACGAGGAGAAATAAAAAAAAAATGTTAAAAAACTCCTCGAAACAGACGGCTGCCAACTGTCTGCCCAGGCCCTAAAAGTAAAATTTAAAGAACTTGGTAATCTTGATGACGTGACAGAACATGAAATGAAACGTATGGGACCGAAGATAACTGCTCGAACACAATCCCAACCAAGTAGCACAGTAGATCTCTATTTTTTATGGCATTTTCATAGGAAAGGATGTAATCAGAATCATTCCTCACTTACTTACAGTTACAAGTCATCGACTACACTCACTTGCCTGTCTCAATGAAACGAATTAGACGAGTGAAAAAATAATAATTGGAATGAAAAAAAATTGTTAATCCGGCACAGCCATAGATCTAGTCTTCCTTTCCAGACCGTGATTGATATCGAGATTCGAGAAGCACTGTAAAACGTAATGACACAACCAGCCTGTCCAGTCAATAGGTCCCGCATCCAGTCCGACGCGGTAATAGACTAATAGTATATTTTCTTCTAATATTTTAAATTTGCTATAATAATTTACTTATTTATTTATTGGTTGATTAATTAATTAATTGATTATTTGTTTACTTATTTAAGTTTGTTTATATATTGATTGATTTATTAATTCATTTTTTCTTAAATTTGTTAATTTATAAAAAAATCTTTAGTCATATTAGTTTCTTATGTAATCATTTAACTCATCTATTTTTGATTTGTATAATTTTCATCATTATTATTTTTTACAATTATTACTATATTATAAATATTTATTATCATCATCATCATCGTCATCATCATTATTTATCACATCATCATCATCATTCATCATCATCATCTGAATCAGGCGCGGATCCATCAGGAGGGGGCCGAGCCGCCCCCCTATTTTTTGACAACCTGCAGAAAAAGTGTACTCATTAGATTGATAGAAACTATGAAAAACAGAAAGAAAGAGGTATTTTACCCATGATGGGTAATTTACAGCCCGACCCCGAAAGGATACCCCAAAAAAGGTGAGGGAAAGAATTGGAAAATAGACTTTATATCAATTTTTCGCTCGCGCTTTGCGCTCGCATTCAGTGGCGTAGCTACGGGGGGGCCTGGGGGGGCACGTGCCCCCTGAGATTTGGTGTGCCCCCCCAGAAAAAATTGGCAGAGCAAAAAAAAAGAAAAGAAAAGAGGGAGAAAGAAGAAAGAAAAAAGGAAAAGAAGAAGAAAAGAGAAGAGGAAAATGAGTGGAGGAAGACGAGTGAATGAAATAATGTGAGGGGAAGACTTGCAATTAAAAAAAAAAATCTTTTCATGTTTTACTATATAAAATTTTTGCCTGTTCGATGGGATTCATATCTTGCTCAATAAACTGATGTGGAGCAAGTTTTGAAGTCAATATGCAAAACATATTTTAGCTCAGACATCGAGCTTTCATTATTTTTTTTTCATTTACAAATTTAAGTGCTCTGTAAAATGTCCGTTTTATGGTCTACATATCAGCATTTTAAGCTCACGCTGCGTGGTCACATTGTTTGATTTGCCAAGTTCATTTTGTCTACGTGTATTCCATAATGTTCCATTAAACAAATGTATTCAGAATGCCCAGATTTTAGGTCTAAATATAAAACGTGCGCAATAGCATGCATGTTCTTTATTTAAAATGTACTTAAATTATCCAGTTTCACATCAGAATATCAATAATTTTCTGCTCACGCTTCATGATCGCATTATTAATGATACCCAATTGACTATATCCTATTTATGACATTTAAAATATGAATAGAGTGTCCCGCTTTTAGGTCTAAAATCTCAATTTTCTTCCTCTCGTGCTTCGCGCTCGCATCAATTGTATAGTTGCATACCTATCCCATTAATTAATACAAAAAGTGCTTAGAATGACCATTTTTTAGGTCGGAATGTAAAATAAAAATTTGCTCGCGCTTCGCGCTCGCATTATTCTATACCGTCTTCGTGGGTAACTGTAAGCAGTCCTTAACAGGTCCCTTTTTGATAATGCTAGAACAGTTGATACAAAATTCTGTTCGCGCTTGGGGGTACATACAAATCTTGTTCATGATCACACATAACACTGCCCAGAAAATTAAATTTTCAGAAAAAAATACATTAAAGTAAAAAAAAAAAATCGCTCGCGCTTCGCGCTCGCACTTTTTATAAGGCTTATGAGTCTATTTTATGTTTATGTTGTTTTATAAGAATAAAACTAAGAAGTGACTGATATAGGTGAAGATAATTTTGGGCCCCGTCCCCTATTGGCGAAAGTCGGATCCGCCCTTGTGGACACATACACACACACACCGGAAAAATTCCCGGTGCCCCCCCTGAAAAAGCAAGGACCCCCCAGTGCCCCCCCGGGAAAAAAATCCTAGCTACGCCACTGCTCGCATTGCCTGTGTAATGAATCCCATTCAAGAGAGTTAAATGACACTAATATATAACCAATATATTCAGTTCTGATATCAATTTGCACACAATATTTTAGCTCGCACATCAAGCTTTCATTATTTTGTTTGATTTACACAAATTGTTAATGTGTATCAAAATGTTCAGCTCGCGCTGCGCGCTCGCATTGTTTGATTTGTGAGAAATCTATGCTCTTTGGAAATTCTTATCCAAATGAGAGAGTTGATGATGTCACTCACTCACTATTTCTTTTGTTTTTTATTGTTTGAATTATACAATATTTCAATTTGACGATTTGGACCTCCTTGCCTGAAGCACAAGATGTTAAAATAATGGAATTCCACGTGTTCAGGGAGGAATGAAACTTCATTTCACATGACAATGACGAGAAAATAACAATATTTCATATCAGGGGCGGATCCAGCTTTCGCCAATAGGGGGGGCCGAAAAATATTTTCATCAATTTTTTTTTTCGATTGGCCGTTATAATCTGATTTTTTTTGTTGGTTTTTCAGAGGGTAGTCCTAACTAAAGACTTAAGTTTTAAGTATATGTTAGTTTTTATTGTTATAAACAAGATAAGGTATCTCATGTGGTCTTAATATATTATGCGAGCGCGAAGCACGAGCTAATTTTTTTAAATATTTTATGTCCTTAGACCTGAAGATTCTGAGGAGATTTTATAATCATGAAAAAAGATAAGTATCCGACTAAACAATGCGAGCGCGAAGCGCGAGCCTAAATTTTTATTATAGTAACGTGAAAAGGGACTCAATTAGGTCTATTTTTTAGTGATTAATGAAGAGGATACAACTATCACCAATTAAATAATGAGAGTGCGAAGCGCAAGCTCAATATTTTTGATATTCCGACCTGAAAACTGGACAGTCGTTTTTATTTAATTAAAGGAAAAGCTGTGTTTCTCAAACAATTAAATGCGAGCGCGAAGCACGAGCTTAATTCTTTGATATACTGACATGATAAAGGAGCATTTTGACAAATTTTTGGAAGAATTTCCAAAGAGGATAGGTAACTCACAAATCAAACAATGCGAGCGCGCAGCGCGAGCTGAAAATTTTGATATAAACAATTTGTTTGAATCAAACAAAATAATGAAAGCTTGATGTGCGAGCTAAAATATTTTGTGCAAATTGATTTTAAGAATTGAATATGTACGTGCCATTTAATCCTCTTGAATGGGATTCATTACACAGGCAATGCGAGCGCGAAGCGCGAGCGAAATTTTATTATGTAAAGTCTATTTTCCAATTCTTCCCCTCAACTTTTTCTTGTTTCCTTTTGGGGTCGGGCCGGCCGTTACGAGGCTGTAAATTACACATCATGGGTATGATACCTCTTTCTTACTCTCCTTTATATTTTTCATAGTTTCTATCAAGTTAATAAGTACACATTTTTCTTTAGGTTGTCAAAAAATAGGGGGGGCCGGGGCCGGCTCGGCCCCTCCTGGATCCGCGCCTGCATATAATAAAATACAAAAGAAATAGTGAGTGAGTGATGTCATCAACTCTCTCATTTGGATGTAACTGGCTCGTTCATATAACTATTTTGTTGAAAATAAGCGAAACTTTAAAATGCCATAACTTTCTTATTTTACATCCGATTTTGATGAAATTTTCATGTTATGCCTGTTGAATTTGTCTCTTTTTATTCAAGTCAAGTTTTTGTTGGGTTGGACTTGTCCTTTAAGAAGCTGTGTGCCTAGCTTAGCCGGGTAATATAGGAGCGCCTTGAGCACCTAACAAGGTCTTTGTGGATATGTGCGCAGTATAAAGACCCCATATATTATTATTATTATTAATGGGGGGGGGGGGGTGACTGACAAAACTATTGTTCTTTTTTTTCTTCACTAGTAAGTCTGAAGGAGGGGAGGGGGTCGGTAAAGTTCTTATAAGACCGAAGATAGTGTAATGAATAAATTTATTTCTACAAGACTTAAGAAAAAAAACTGAATCCATGAATGCGAGCATGAAACGCGAGCTAAATTCTAAATTTAAAAATGACCTGAAAATGACTTATTTTCAGGAGTCTATTATCTCTTTTCATTGTTATATCCCTTTTATGCACTATTGAAACGCCAATTCTCATTTCTTATTATTTCTTCACTTATGCAATGTTAGTTTTACTTCCATATAGGAGGATATACCAGTAATGCGAGTGCGGCTGAAATCTTTGAAAAATTGACCTGAAATTGACTATTTTGAGGACTCTTATCGGTTTTCTTGATTATTTCTCTTTTATATACTCTTTTAGACTTCAATTCTCTTTTCACTTGTATTTTCTTCTCTTATTTAACTAGAAAAAAGAAAACTATATACCAAAAATGAAATGATATTTCAATGATGGTAAAATAAAGGAGGCACAAGTACGTAGCACATGGGATTGGTTGCGGAAAGAATTAAATTTCAAAAACATTATGTCAAGTATTAACATAATCATAAACACGTTCATGAATATTTTAAGTTCTATTTCATCCTGGATTTCTTTTTTCTTTCTCCATGCATCTGTTTTCAACCGTTTCCGAATTAAATTGTTTCAACAGCAATAAACGTAAGAAATTATGAGCAAAAGAAGATCAATGGTCATTATGCGTAAATAAGTGCAACCATCGCTAACATTATTAGGATAATCATCTTAATTATCATTGATATGATTATGATTAAAATTACAATAATAACTATAATAATAATAGTAATAATGATAAGAATTATCAATTATTATAATTCTAATCATTAATGTAACTTGTCACCTAATTCATCACTAAAATTATGATAATGTTCGACCTCAAATTACGGGGGGGGGGGGGGAGGGGGTGATTACACAGACCATCCCCTACCTGAAATATTGGGGGGGTATCCCCCTATTTCCCCAGGATTGACACCTGTGGCTGATAGCGTGTTTTCATATTAAAACAAGCCTATACGAAACCGGGCCCTGGGCGTAATAATCATTTGCCAGTATAAAGTAGTTGAGTGCGAATATAATTGTGTTTTTTTATTACAGTATATTTATATACTTTATATATTTATATAGTATGTAGGACTGTTATTTTGACATTTGGTTTCCTTTAACAGTTTAGTTATTTACAGTTCAAGCTTTGGTATTTAGTTCAGCTTTGTTTAAATTCTCCATGCTTCTGTTGTCATCCATTTAGTAACATTTGACTTTCAACCTACTTCTCCTGTCATTCCTTTCCTATTCAGATGTGTTCATTCATTACATTCTCACATCTGATTCTTTTGTTCAACATTCTTATTATGTAATCATCACAACATCTTATTCATCTCCATCCTCTATCTCTTATTGGCTATTTTTATGAATTGGACTTTTCCACTTTCAGTTGGCTTCTCCATTCTCTTTATTTCCATTGGTTGATTTTGTGTAATTTAAATATATGCTAATTTTGTATGAGTTTTACTGAGGCAAGGAAGCCCAGCAAATATAGCAGTGTACAACCAGACTCCTTCGGTTTAAGTTCTCTTCATTTTGCGTCTCAGTTTTACTTATCCTCCTTCAGTTTCATGATTTAGAACTTCATTTATTTTCAACTCCAAACATATATTTTTCTTCAACCCTACAACTGGTAGCAGCGGTGTTCGAACCTCATGCCTCGCTTATCTGTTCGCCACAAACTTTCAACCATATTTCGTCAACTTTATCGTCATCATGTTCCTGTTGGAGAAACATTTAGCCCTTCACACTTCTGTTCAGCCGTTACCTCTTGCCTGATTGATGCTAGCCAGCAGCTCGCCTACAACTTCAACGTCAATGCTGTGGCTTGTCTAGTAGGATGATGCTACTACCAGCCAGTCTTCGCCTTTAGCTCTACGTGAGTGGATGAAAGCCTTGCCTGAGTACCAGCTCGGATCTTCGCCTATTGCTCTTCGTGAGTGGATGAACGTTCTGCCTGATTACCAGCCAACCTTCGCCTTTTTCTCAACGTGAGTAGATGAAAGTTCTGCCTGCGAGTCAGCCTCTCGCCTTAAACTACAACCATTGCCCGACTACATGGAGTGGATGATGTCGCTGCCTATTTTTCTTCAGTCTTTTCGGCTCAACAGTCTCCCACCTTTGCCTCATGATACCTTCTAGCCTCTCGCCTTGCTTCTCTTCGTCGAGTGGATGATGCTGCCTTTTGGTCTTCATGTTGCTTTGTCCCTCTATCTTCGCTGATGCATGACACCTTCCAGCCTCTCGCCTGTTACTCTGTCGCCTACGCATCTAGAGTTGATGACGCTCTGCTTTGATCTTCGAAGCCAGCCGCCACCTTTTGCTCTTCAGTTGCTCCAGCCCACGAGTGGATGATGCTGATCCTCTTATCTTCATGCATACAGTGAAAACTTTTCGCCCCTAGGAAGGACCGATATTCAACAACTTGAACTTGATGTCTCCATTATACCACCAGACTACATTCTTTTCTCAAACTCTTAAACTTTAATTGGAACTTTTGGACAATTTATTTCCCTGATGGTGAGAACACTAACAATTTTCATTAAATTTTGTCACAGATTTTAAATTCGTTAAAAAAATTCTGATCAAGATATTTCTGTGAATAAAATTCCCTTTACTTTAGATATATGCATTTTTTGTTGATTAAATAATTTTGTATCAGTTTGATCTTTGGAATACTCTTGCCAAATGTATTAATAAGTTCTATTCAATCGGTTTCATATAAAAACGATATAGCCAAATTCTAAATTCAATTTAATAACATTTTATCAATTTTTAGATAAATTATGTATCCAAACTGATCTATTTCTTGATATACTGTAAAAGGCATATGATACACAAATTCCAGTATTTTATGAGTGTTTTCTTATACACAAATGAATTCGATTAAAAAAAAGGCAATCATTCACTTTTTTTTCATCAAACCCATATATTTGATTAACTGGAATTAATCACATGCCTTAATTTTGATTTAATGTTAGGCTTATACAGAAACATTTTTTTAGCAAGATCATTCAAATTCTACAAAAGTATATTTTTGTTAATTGAATCAGATAATTTTCTTTAGGTATTTATTTGTCTTAAATTGGGGTCTTAAATGTACATAAATTGAAATATATTTACGATTTGTCAATATGGATCAAGTGATTACAATTAATGTGCAATACATGTATATCAAAATTATAATTTTCTCAGCTCAATATTGAATCTGAATGCATTTTAATATTTTGATATTAGAGATGTTTAAATATTTAAATTTTGTCAATCTCTAAATCTGAAAATAATGTGGAACTAAGTGCAATATATGAAATTGTAAAACTAAAGGAGATTATGACAGACAAAATTTTTGAAATATTTCATTTGTACACCTTAATGCTCAAAATTATTTCAATTTTTAATCACTGTATATTTATTGAAGTTTTATCAATGGTTAAGATTCCTAAATTTTTTATATCCCTATTTTAATGTCCTTTTAATGTAAAGTCAAAGATTGAACTTAATATACTTTGTCATATAATTTCAGAAAAATATGGCTTTATATGAATTCAAATTTTTGATTTTTCATAATTTCTGGTAATTATGTTATTTGCTTAATGTCATGTTTAATTTTTGTAAAGTTCAGTAGTATTTTATCTCCACTTTTCAATGTTATTCAATATTCCTTTGAGCTGCCATAAGTTGTTTTTATCTATTTGTCTAGTAGTGCTCTCATATAAGTTTTTCATTTTTTTGTAAGTCTAGGAGATACATTTTTCCAGTTGGCAAGACTGCATAATTTTAACAAAAACAAATCTTTTATAATTTGAAAAAAAATATATTCAAGATTATAATTTTTTTCTTTTCCAAAATCAAGACAATTCTTTTTTGTTCTTTCTTAATTGATTGTATTTCATTTCATGGCATGCACGTATAAGATATACATTGAAATTATTTGCAAGTTCATTTTCCATTGAAGTTACACATATGATGCCAAAAAGGAAAAGTTCAAAATTCTGATAAAATATTTTTTTTCTTCAAATTTTTCTATCCTCTCCTAGTCTTCACATTTATTGTAAATATTGAATTATGTCATGGTTACGTTACTTCTGTTTAAATACTTTTATGTAAATAATGTTAGATGTTCAACTTGTCAAATTCTGGTTTTGCAGTTATATTTCATATTTTAGTTCTTTACTTTTTAAAAATTGAGGACAATTTTTTGAAAGAAGGATGTTTATGTAGGACTGTTATTTTGACATTTGGTTTCCTTTAACAGTTTAGTTATTTACAGTTCAAGCTTTGGTATTTAGTTCAGCTTTGTTTAAATTCTCCATGCTTCTGTTGTCATCCATTTAGTAACATTTGACTTTCAACCTACTTCTCCTGTCATTCCTTTCCTATTCAGATGTGTTCATTCATTACATTCTCACATCTGATTCTTTTGTTCAACATTCTTATTATGTAATCATCACAACATCTTATTCATCTCCATCCTCTATCTCTTATTGGCTATTTTTATGAATTGGACTTTTCCACTTTCAGTTGGCTTCTCCATTCTCTTTATTTCCATTGGTTGATTTTGTGTAATTTAAATATATGCTAATTTTGTATGAGTTTTACTGAGGCAAGGAAGCCCAGCAAATATAGCAGTGTACAACCAGACTCCTTCGGTTTAAGTTCTCTTCATTTTGCGTCTCAGTTTTACTTATCCTCCTTCAGTTTCATGATTTAGAACTTCATTTATTTTCAACTCCAAACATATATTTTTCTTCAACCCTATACGAAACCGGGCCCTGGGCGTAATAATCATTTGCCAGTATAAAGTAGTTGAGTGCGAATATAATTGTGTTTTTTTATTACAGTATATTTATATACTTTATATATTTATATAGTACAAAAGAGCAGAAAAGAGTTGTTTCTCAACATTGCCCATGCAGATGGAAAAAATAAAACTCAAATTACGAAAGTGAATGTCAATGTTTGTCATGTGAGTACAAAAAGAAATAATAGATGAATAAAAAGTTACAAAAAATGACTAGGCGATGTATATAGTGATATAAATAAGCTGTTACATCACATACATGAACATTTTAAGATTATCACAATCATGACAATAGAGAATGAAAATAATCTGGCATGGTAATAACATCAGATTAACACGATTAAGTACCATCAAAATGCTGCATGTTTGAAGAGCAGCACATGAGCACTGTTTTACCACTCTAATTTACACAGACAATTCAAAACACTTTTCACTTCATTGTTATCTATATGACAGTGATAAACATTTATTTTTTCCTATATTATAAACATACTCATTGCACATTATTATTGTTATAAATACATAATTTTTTAAATATTCATTTAATGTTATTATTATAGCTATCATTATAATAAGCATTACATTAATGGTTAGCATTGACTCCAGAGACACCTTTGAATAAAGGCCAGATGTATATCAATACCACACTTAATTGTTTTAGTCCAAGTAATACTTTTGCACCAGAATCGTACAAATCGTATTGAATAATCGTTTAAAATCCTATAAAATAAGGGTTTAAAAATCAAATAAAATATTAGTCTTATAGGAGTAAGAATTAAAACTTTATAAATGTTTTACTGCACTTTGGTATTACATCTATTAAAAAAGGTGATTTAAGGAAAACATCGCCAAAGTTGTTAAAAACCAGTGTCACTCGTGCTTTAGTAAACACTCTAAAAATACACAGTAAAATTTTACCCAATATTGGGTAAAAAGGGAACATGCATGTTTGCTGGGTATTTCAACGCATCACTGCGTAAAATTTATGAAATATTTGGTATCTTTTTCACCCAACCAACATGCATGTTCAAATTTTACCCATGCAATATTGGGTAAACCCTTTCTTTTGGTCTCGTAAAAAGTCAAATGGTATCGCGATGCTATACCCATACGTCGCAAATTTGTTCTCAAAAGTTGCGCGAGACTTCAACGAAAAAAGTCACAGAATTTGAGGTGCAGAAAATTTCGAAGCGTTGAGGCGGGGGGGGGATCATGGCCCCCAGGGGCGGAAAAGTCCTTTTAGGGTTAAGCGTCTATATATACTTAAACAAATTGTGTCACAAAGCTGGTTACACTTCGTAAAAATTCCGAAGGTTCGTAATTCCGAAACACATAAACTGCCTATACCTCGATGTTCGTTAATCCGAAAACATAAAAGGGTTCGTTAATCCGAACATTTGTGGCGTTATTCCGAAGGTTAGATAATCCGAAAACGAAATAAGGTTCGTTAATCATTACGTTTTCGGACTAACGAACCTTCGGAATTCCGAACCTCATTTAGTTTTCGGACTTACGAACCTATGGAATTACGAACCTTCGGAAATACGAACTTTCGGCCGGGAATAACGAACCTTCGGAATATCCGAACCTTCGGAATAACGAATAACGAATGTATGCGCACATAAGCTACTTGCAGCGCTCCTGTAATGTTCAACCCATATGGTTTTGAAATGGTTTTATACGCAGATAAATTATATTACATTGGCCGGGCACCCGATCTTAATTTTTTTTATGTTATCGGTAAAAAAAACGTAAAAAAATAATAGGGCCTATCCTACACATCATAACAGTTAGGGCGCACAAAATACGCAAATTCAATATTTTTAAGTACTCGAGGCAATTCTTCATCTGTCATCATGTTGTTTTCCCTTACGCAGCTACAAACTATAGTAGAGCCATCTCAAGTTCTTAACTACCATAACCTGGCCCGGTAGCTAACCCATAATGCAGCATTCTGAGCAGTGTATAGTCTTTTACCTTAGGCCCATTGATATTACAATAGACCTACTACACATGATATTACATTGATTCATTATCCAATCCATTAATTTTATACCGCTATAATTACTCGTTTAACAAGTAGGTGAACAAGTATCTATATGGCCTTCTTTTCTTAATTTACCTTCCCTGTATTTGTAAAATTGTAGGCTATATTATCTTTTCTTTGTATTATCAACAGTGGAGGCGCGATAGCTCAGTCGGTATAGAGCGAGGGTTTTGGGATTCCTGTGGCCTGGGTTCGATTCCCACTTGGTGCGTTATTGCCCTTTAGTAAGGCATTTATCCTCAGTATCAGGGGGGCGTTTCATCAATATTTTCGTCCGACAAGTTGTCAGATCTGACAACTTTCCTGGATTCTGATTGGTTGAGAAGCACTGTTACTATAGTAACTGCCGGATAACACAGGACTTGTCGGATAAAACGTCTGACAAGTCCTTTCATGAAACGCTCCCCAGGTCCATCGGAGGGGACCTTAGGCCGTCGGTCCTTTGGTTGCTTGCTTACAAGCAATCATGCTTTCTTAGCAATCAGGTAAAACAAAATCAACACCATTTGTCATGTAGGCCTACCATAAAAGGTTTTATTAATTTCATTCGAGCGAAATTTAATCATTGTACGCTCCTGGAACAATGAATTTTGTGATGAATTATTGGGTCAGTTTTTACTCTTCAAAATGGCAACATTATTTGTCTTCTTCTTCGTATCCTTCCACGCATTTACCTTTTGAAGAGGAAGCGAACTACGTGGTCTTTCATTCACTGTTTGTTACAAATAGGAAAATAGCTATAGATATACCTTTTGGGATAACTATAGTTATCCCAAAAGATATACCTTTTGGGATAACTATAGTTATCCCAAAAGGTATATCTATAGCTATTTTCCTATTTGTAACAAACAGTGAATGAAAGACCACGTAGTTCGCTTCCTCTTCAAAAGGTAAATGCGTTGGAAGGATACGAAGAAGAAGACAAATAATGTTGCCATTTTGAGGAGTAAAAACTGACCCAATAATTCATCATAAAATTCATTGTTCCGGGAGCGTACAATGATTTAATTTCGCTCGAATAAAATTAATAAAACCTTGTTACCAAAAGGGGAAAAGATAATCTAGTAGTTATATCTTTCAAAATAAAGGGGGGAAAAGTCATTAAACAAAACCAAACTTTTGACGAATCACCATTGCTCTCTGGAGACCGAGGTAAAATATTAATCACGTGATTAAACTTTTAAGCAATCCTAGATTAAAAGCCTCGATAACATGTGGAATGCACAGGTGAGGTTTTCATAGTCGTTAAAAAGCAGACACGCCATCGGAACGCAACAACATTACATCAAAGTTGGTCACTAATGTGACGTCACGAAGCTTTGTCTTGTTCTTCGTCCACGTGATTAACCACGTGATACTTGGATTCTTGCGTCTGCCTACATTGAAGAACGCTGTAACAAAGAGATAGAGAGGGAGAGTTAAACATCTCTATCCGAGTTAAGAAGAGCAATGTAGAATTATTTTGCGTTATAAACAATGACACCTCATTTTCTAGGAGGTACTAATTTATACGATAAATAAAAAAAAGGGGGGGGGGGGGGGAGAGGGAGGGGGAGAGAGAGATTAATGATTAGGGATAAATTAATATTTGTGAACATTTTTTCATGACGAAGTTTTTATTCCATTTTGAGCTTATTCTATTTGACTGCCTCCGATAAAATATTATCCATGTTAATACTTATACATGTATAGATAAATAGATATAGATAGGTATATAGATAAATAGATATAGATAGGTAGATAGATAGATGAAAACAGATGGATAGATAGGAAGAGAGAGTGGGGGGAGCACTGTTAATAATCATTCAAACAACGTCGTTTACTATGTGAATCGCACAGTAGTTGATTAAACATTTTAAACAAGTGTTTAAAATCTTAAACAAAGTTTAAATTCAAAAGTTTAATTATCAGTAATTTGAGCATGGTTGTTTCAGATTTAAAAAAAACTTGTTTAAACAACTTCTGTGCGATTCACATCGTAAACAACGTTGTTTAAACTATTGTAACAGAGAGATAGATACTGTATTATTAGAGAGAATGAGATGAGAAGAGAGGGGGGGAGAGAGGTAGAGAGAGAACTAGAGAGGAAAAAAAGGAGGTAGCGGGAGATGCAGGGGAGGGGTGGGGGAGAAGCGGGGGGGGGAGGGGGGGGTGAGCAAGAGGGAAAAGGATTCTGGGGCAAAACAGTGATTTAAAAAAAGAAATTTACCCAACGCAGGTTGCAGGGATAATCTGGAACGCAGACGTGAAGAAAAACACCAAGGGAGGATAGAACGAGACGGTTGCGGAGTAGATGTTGTTCGCTATGACGGGGGTCAATAATGTTCCTATGCTGTCCATACAGCCGACAAACGCTAACATTAGACCTGTGAAAATACAAATAATAATGATAAAAATAATGAACAGTCCTTTAATTTGTATAGCGCATACACAGCCCTATGCGAGCGATTTTTTTTAGTGAGGGTGCTGATATAAATTTGAAAAGCAAAAAAAAAAAAAAATGGATTTCAACAAAATCTGGAGATCAATTTGGTCCAGAGAAATTTGAAAGCCAAAAAAAAGAGAGAATAAACAAATAAGAAAAAAAGAGAAAAAATGGGATTTCACTAAAACCAAACCAAACCCGGTTCCAAACCGACCAATACCTTATCAGTCGGTTTGGAGTCGGTTTCATTCGTGTGACTGTAACCATGGTAACTTAATAGCAGGAAATCTGCAAGTGAAACCGAACGTTAAGCCGTCCTTAAAAATATTTCGTTGTTATAATTGATTTACTTGTTATTTGTGTATACAGTTTTCTTTCACAATTTTCTTTTTGCTCTCTTGTAAAGTGCTGCGGTACAGTCAGAACGAAGAGCGATACATAAATACCAATACGTATTACTGTATTGTAAACATAAAACCTAACATCCAAAACCAAATTTTATTTACATTATTCTGAACCAGGAAACTCTATTACAAATCCTAACTCTAACCCTATGTCCTCTGAGAAATTTAGACCGGAGCAATGATCGCTGGCGAAAATGTCGTATCATCAGTGACAGAGTAATCATTAATGCAGATATGAGCCAATAGCGCCATCTCAAGTCCTCAATTAATATACCTGGCCAGTTTCCTGACCCATAATGCTAGTGTAGTCTAGTAATATAGACCCGCTTGAATGATAACATGCTCATTAACCATTCAATACATTTATACCGCAATATTATGTTACCAAGTAGAAAAAACAATTAATTTTCCTCTCAAAATATTTTAGTTTCTCTATATACTAATACAATTATAGGTCAATTTATTCTCTGTAGTAGATATCTGAAAACATATATTTTAAGACTATACTATGTATAACTCACAGTCAATGAGAGATCACACACAGTTCACTCCCCTTTAAAGGGAAAGTTCACCCTGAAGAAAACTTTGTTGTAAAAATAGTAGAAAAAATGATAAAAAATATTGGTGAAGGTTTGAGGAAAATCCGTTAAAGAGTAAGAAAGTTTTTTTTTCTTTTTCAAAGAAAGTCTTTATTCAATATTTCTCCACAACGCATATAAACAAATGCAAAATGTATGTGATACATCAAATTCAATATCATATATACACTTTCTTACAAGAGTAAGAAAGTTATTAGAGTTCAAAATTTTTGATTTGTGACGTCATAAACGAGCAGCTGACCCATGTGTTATGTAATATAAAATGTATGAATTTCAGATTTTGTATGGTTCCTGATGACTTAATTTTGTTTTCTTTTCATGATCTGGTGTGAAATGATTTGTCAATTGATATACAAAAGTTACAGTGAAAACCATTTTCAATTTTCTGAGAAAATGACATTTCATTAATTTTTTACCATTCGCTATGTAGGAATGCTGCTCGCATATGACGTCACAAATCGAATAATTGAAATTCTAATAACTTTTTAATTATTTGATGATTTTTTCTCAAACCTTCGGCAATATTTTTTGTCATTTTTTCTGCTATTTTTACAATAAACTTTTTGCCGAATTTCAATCTTGTCCGCTCCATCTATCAAATCGTCGACGGGGTGAACTTCCCCTTTAAAGACCTACCTTTTTCATCCTCTCTCGCAAGCTTGGAAAGTTGAGATCGTATCACCGGGAAACAAATCGCATTAAAGAGACCAACACCAGAACCTATGATGGAATAAGGTTCAAGGTCCAAGGTTTATTCATATCAACATTTCACATTTTCAAACATCAATAACTCAATAAATCCAATGATATATATATATATGATTGTATATACATGTATATATATATATATATATAGAAAGAGAGAGAGAGATTTTCATAAACAAGCATAAAAAATATCGTTGTAAAATATGAAAAGCATGTCACAATAGAATAAAAAAGGTATTCTTGTAATAGGGTTTAATAATAATGACGAAAAAAGGAAATGAGATGTTGATATAAGGGAGCCAAAGTAAAAGCGAAGATTGTTGGTTGAAGGCTCCTGTGAACGTGCAGTGAGAGTCCCATAATAATATCAATATGACAAGAAAGAGTATAGAGTAGATAAAAAAATAAACAAAAAATAAAGAAAACAAAGGAGTAAATAATAGAAAGAAACACAGTTTACATAAGGGTTTCAGGTCGTTAAATCAACAACAATAACATTAGAAAACAAAAGGATAGCAATTATTATTGGTGTGGTGGCTCAGTTGGTAGAGCGTCCGTCTCACAACTGGGTGGTCAGGAATTCAAGGGAATTCATGGGATGAGTATTAGTTTAGTAATTATGTTATGTTATATGAAATTCATGAATTTCAATGTTCATTGGTTCAATATGACTAAAATTCTGAAGGTACCAAATATATATACTGTATTTCTTTTGGAGAAAATGATATATTTTTTACTACAAGATATATGGAGAAGCTGGTCGCATGTGACTCACATTTTGTTAGGTTTTAATAGCATATATATTGATTTCTCTTCAAGTTATTTTGATTTCATTTTCATATTTACAAATGGGTGGGGGTTGAATATTGTTATTGTTTTACAAAGGTATAAAAAACTAAGAAAAATGGTGAGGTAAGGACCTGAATATGAAAAATGGGTTGACTTTATTAACTTTTTCAATCTACTGAAAAGGTACATCACCGTAATAAACATACTCACAATAGACATACATGGTAGTATACTAAGAAATTGGGGTTCAAATTGTAACCATAGATGGTTGGTACAAGATCAGCACCCCAGGGATGCCTGAGTGTAATTGGGCCTATTTGTGTACCTTTAAGGGTGCACAGAGCCGCCATTAAGCACCCTATTTAGGTTCAAGTATTATTGACCTTACAAGGTCAATCATTTTGTTTTATATGCAAATACAAATGAAAAGGTGATTGCTTTTGGACTTTATCCCCTTAGAGCACATTACAGCCAAGAAGGTACAAGTGTGGTCCTCTATACGTACACCGGTTAACACCACAGTTTTTTGCTGTGTACAACTTACCAATGAATAGTTGATAACCTTTCTGGGCAAGAGCAACGATGAGAAACAGGACGGTGGCATTTATAAAACTAAGCTGAAGGATCCAGTTTTCACTCAGAAAACGACTTACTAGGGCAGCGCAAAATATCATACCTGTATGTGAAAAGGAAGAAAATAGGATATTACACTGTGAAAAAAAAGAGTAAATTTACGTTGGTCATTTTTTTGTTGGGTAATATATACGTTGGTTATTGTTTTGTTGGGCATTATGTGCCCAATACTTAGGCAAATTTTTACTCTGCCGCTGCCAAAATACAGATGTCCAATTGTTGGGCTAGTAATTGCCCTGCTGAGTGGTAAATGTTGCGAAACTTTACGATCACGAGTTGCGCTTGCAGCATGCTACACACGGTCGATAAGATATGGAGGAGCTTCTAGATGACTGGGGGCTGGGGAGCCTCGCTGAATCTTTCATAGATGAGTTGCTTAAACGTTTTTTTAATTTTTTTATTTTGGACTTTACGTTAAGCATAATTTGTAAGGAATTTGTCAGAATAGGCCTACATACATGACATATATCTGACGCTGTTTTGTTTTTGCTTCACTCACTTGAGATATGCACTTGCACTTGTATGCAGCGTTATTGTGCATGCAAAGCACTTTCGGATAAGGTCTCTGGATCGACACGGACCAGGTACACGAAGTGAGTGTAGGCCTTGCCCAGATGTTGGGTTAATAACTTTATTAAAAAGTTGGGCAAATTAATGTCCCCCAAAATGTAGTTCAAAATATTACCCAACAGTTGGGCACATTAATGCCCCAACAACGTTGGGTAAAATATTGCCCAGTAGTTGGTAGGGTTGACTATCGGCCCAACGTTGGGCAAAATATTGGGTAAAATATTGCCCAATTTTTTCACAGTGTACTTAAAATATCTATGATATGATAATTGCAATTTAAAGGTCTATGAAACATGATTATTTAGTTATAAAACTGTGAGCAAATGAGCAATTAACATGGCCTCTGATATAAGTTTAACTTCATCATTCTGATGAGAAAATAATGTGTTATCTTATCTTTAAAATCATAAGAAATAGCTAAAAACGTCGAAAGCGGCAAATGAAATCATCTGTTTTCAAAGAAATATTAATGTATTCAGATTTGACAGGAAGCTTGGGCCTACTCATTTCTAGCCACTATGACTCTGAAACTAGTCAGAGCGCAAACCATTTGGACTACTAGTAACTAGTCAAACTTTCTTGTAAATGAATGGAATGTTAGAACAAAATTTAGAATCTGGTCAAAACCACTATAGAATCCTGTTAAAAAAAAACGTGACACGAATATCGAGTCAAAATCTGACGAGGTGGGTTTTTTCAGAGTATACACAGCAAAAACTGTGGTGTTAACCGATGTACATAGAGGACCACACCAGTTATTTTACACCGGAGTTAAATTGGTGGTGTTAGTTTTACACCTATAGGTGTTATTACAACACCTATGATTGTTAAATTTACCCTCTTTGGTGTTATGTTCAATCTCTAGGGTGTTAATTTAACACCTCAGGGTGTTTTCCTCTATTAACACCAATTGGTATCAGTTTTAACACCACAGTTTTACAGTGTACGTACCTATACTTTGGATAGCTAGTCCTACGATGTTCATGACGGATACCATCAAAGGGCTGAGGCAGAACGGCACACCAAGAGCATAGACCACTACTAATTGTGTCTGCACTCTTGCAGTGATTATAATGCTTATCATTACGATGGTATACATGATTACTTTCAGCCGACGATCGTTGGTGTTAATCTGATGGAAAAAGCATAAAGGAAGAAAACCACTAATTTACAAAACTTCTAATAGCTATATTGGTCATTCTGATAAGGAGATAATGTGTTATAACAATAATAATAACGGCATATTTACCTAGGGTAGCCACTCCAGTTCCGATAACTGTTCTCCCAGCGGGCCCTGCTATATTATTTCTCTCCATGAGTACCACAGGGAGGTGTTTTGGACCCTGTTTTGTTTAACGTCGCAAGGGCCTCAATAAGTTTTATTGAATATCTTCGTTCCGTTGGGTACAGCAAACTTCCACCGTTTATTTACAATTCCCTGGGTGTTGAATTCAAGGATATTATCTTATTTGCAAATCATAAGCATGGTTCTTGTAGAGAAATTACATTCGAGTGTTCTCCGTTTTTCTTTCTTATTAATAAAAAAGCGAAAAACACAGACATTGTACACAGTAAAAACGTTGTTTAAAATTTTATACAATGCTGCGTATTATATGAACCTTACACTAGTTGTTTAACAGTTTAAGCAACCATGCTTAATTTATTGAAAATCAAATATTAGAAATTAATCTTTATTGTTTAAGATTTTAAACCCGTGTTTACTTTAAAATGATGATAGCTCAGTCGGTAGAGCGGGGATTTCGTATTCCGGTGACCCGGGTTCGATTCCTAAATGGTGTGGCAGTGCTCTTTGGTAAGGCATTTAGATCCTCAGTCCCAGGTCCCTCCGGCCTCGGAGAGGACATTATGCCGTCGGTCCTCTGGTTGCTAGCTAGCTTACACACATTCATGCTTAGCAATCAGGTAAAAAAAAACACGTTATAAAAAGCGTTGTATACAAATTTTAAACATCGTCTTTACACTGCAAAAATCTTGGTGTTGATTTAACACCAGCCCGGAATCCATAATGTCCGCACCAGAATAGTATTGAAACAACACCAGTTTGGAATCAAACCGATTCTGTTTTGATACTAATTGGTATCAAAATTGTATAAACACTTATCCGGTGTTAGACCAAAACGAATCTGGTGTTGTTTAACACTTCTCTGGTCTGGACATATATGGATTCCGTGCTGGTGTTACATCAACACCAGAGTTTTTGCAGTGTACTGTGTTAGGCAATATAAGACATACCCTCAGTATATCAATAACACCGGAAATCAACTCCTTCACTCCAACACCGTTACTTGCTTTCTTCCTATCTACTGTCTCGATCAGTATATTGGGCAGAGCGACATAGGCCAGTGACGTCACTGAGCATCCGAGAGCGAGGCAGATTGGCGCTATGTACTTCTGAAAAGACTGATCCGGACTGTATTGCAAAGCGACCCCGAGGGATATCTGACCGACACCCATGCCTGTGTGACGAATGATAATAATGACAATAATACTAATGATAATATCAATAACAATAACATTAATAATGACATTAAAGGTATTGTTTAACTTTGTGAGCAGCCGATTTAAAAAATTCTCAAACCAATATGAAACATATGTACAAGTGTATGTATTAGAACTAATAAACCCTGAAAACAACCTTTATTGAGAATGAAAAGCTAAAACTACAAGGCCAACCCCTATTTTGTAAATAGGCGTCTATAAGACGCCTAAATAGTACACATAAGTGTATGGGATGAAATTATGATGGTGTTTCCGGTCACTTTATATTTCAATTTTTGAAGCACTAAATTATTATTTTTTAACGCAATTTTTTCTGGGCTTCATTTTTGTAACATATATCACAGACACAGCTGACAAGTGTTACCTTCTACCTCAGATATTTTAAAAGTCAAACCAATGTTAACCAATCACTTTAATAATAATAATGATGATACTAATAATAATAATAATAATGATAATAATGTTAATGATAATAAAATTAAATGATGATAGTACGGTGGTGAAGATAATGATATAAAATATTGTCGATGGAGATAATATCACTGAAATTACGAGAACATTAATGAGATTGATGATTATAATAGTAGCGATATAATAATGATGACGATGATGATGATAATAACAATAACAATCAAAGCAATAATATGCCCAATGACAGTAATAATAATAATGATGATAATGAGAATAATTTCATAATAATTTTAATAATGATGATGGCGATAATAATAAAGATAGACATAATATAGTACTATAGCAAAACAAAAAGAGATGATCATGATGATAATAACCCTAATCGTAATAAAAATAATGATACTTGAAACAATAATTGAATTAGACTATGATAACAATTGATAAAAGTAAATCGTTTTGATTTATTCTACACTGTTAGAAAATTTATCCTCAAAATAAAAGAAGTTCCTGCAGCAGAGTCTCGAGAACACCTGTAATCTTACCGATTTGCGTAATCTTATAAGAAATTGGTATTTGGAGTATGGAATCTTACAAATTTCCTTGAATAAAACATCCTTTTCCCCTTTTTAAACAGACCTGTTCTGTTAAATTACAGAAAAATTCCTGTTTTATGAATTTACAGAATGATTCTGTTATTGCTTTCTGCAAAATCTTCTGTTTATTTTCTGTAAAATCACGTTTTTTTTAACAGTGTACTTGTGAAATTACAACGAATTTTCGTTTTTTTGTTGCAATTAAATGAATCTTTAGAAAAAAATTCAGGTTCTGTAACGTAAATACATGTTATTTAATTCTTGCTAATCATCCTGAAGAAGAATTAAAAAAAAAACACTTATGAGCTCAAAACTTAACACTGTGATGTGAAATTTGCCTTACCAACAAAAAATATCGTCTCCAATGTGACGACTCGAGTAGTTCTGGACTTTACTGACGTCACATCCGCTATATAAGCCACACCCGTCGACAGAAGTAGGGCCTGTCCCCCGGTTGCGCCCAAAATAAAGTCTCCTATGAGCAAGTACTCCATCGGAGCTTGAAAGTAGACGATACCCAAGTAAATCCCGCATAACAAGCAGTAACCGGTGATGTTCAGACAGAAAGCCGGTTTGCGACCGAACCGATCGCTCAGAGATCCGACAAAAATAGCCATGATGACACCTATAGGATGAATAGGAAAGTAGCCGTATTTTTCTTCATTCAATTATTGATATCAAGCATTTCATTCTTGAAGTAAAAATGTAAAAAATGTCAAATTCTTTACTTTACGAATTATTTGTGATCAAAAGGTAATTACTTTCTTTATGAAATGGAATCAAGAAAACTGCTCGAATTAGCCTACAAATAGGTCTGCATTCGTTTTGCTATAGTGTGTGGCAGCGCTTTAAAGGAGTAGCGAACTGAATATAAATCCTTTGAGATTAAGAATCAATGAAACGGAGAATATATTAGTTTATAAGTTTATTTGTATATAGGAACTTAAAGGACAACGCCACCCCAACAAAATTTGGCTTGAATAAAAGGAGAACAAAATCCAACAAGCACAACTCTGAGAATTTCATCAAAATGGCATTTAAAATTTGTGATATTTTAATGATTTGCTTAATTTCACAAAACAGTTATTATTAATGCGCATCCTGGTCAGTATGCAAATGAGGGGACTGGTGACGTCACCCACTCACTATTTCTTTTGTATTTCATTATACAGTGCGTATGAAAAAAATTTACACTTTGAAAAAGCCCTAGGAATTAAAAAATATACAACATGTGGGTAATTTTTTCACACATTATCTTGGGTTTGGGTCTCATCTATCCGATGAAAGTAAACGTTGTGACAGAATGTTACACTTGAGTGAGCACTGTCCATTTTTGTAAGGCTCGCAGAAATCTGTTTGCACAGAAATGCTGTTTTCACGCTGTGTCAAAGGGAAAGGGCGTAATCAAACTTACCCTGCAAAACATTTCTCATACATTTCCCTTTCACTTTTAGTCAATTGAAATAAAACGAATACGTTCAAGCATTTTGTAACATTTTCGGCACCGAAATTGAAATTTTAACACTTAGTAAGCACAACCTTTACCCTTTTTGTGCTAGCTGGACCTGAGGACATATTAAACTAAATCTGAATAAAAGTTTATATCAGACATCTCCAGCATTTTTTCACTAAGTTTTCATCATTTAAAGTTGACTTACATTTCATTTTCATTTGATACTTGTTTCTCCACACTTGTCCACAGTTGACAATGATTAACCAAATGAAAATCAAGACTAAGCCATTTCATGTAAATCACAGCTCGGTGTAAAACAAATATCGTTACGATGGCCTCGGCGTGTGGGGAGAGTGGGGTGGGGGGCAATGCACTCTTCGAAGTGTTTTGGGCAAGGAAACCAGTTAAGAAAAAGGTAAAAGATATCTTCAAATCAATTTTGCTCCTTAATTCCATGTGTTCTTCATGATTAAGGTCTATTTTTATTGGCATAAATATTTCAAATATCAGCGCTAACAATTTTTCACTAACTTTTCAAAAGTAAGTGATGCTCATTCAAGCGGAAATATTTGTCCACATTTATATCGTCATTTGCTTATATGAATCTGTACCAACGATAAAACGTTCGCAAATCTTCAGGATATTACAAATGTATAATTTTACAGGATTTTTTTCTCAGTGTAAACTTTTTTTATACGCTCTGTAGTAAATGACAAGTTCACCCCAACAAGAACTTGATTTGAATAAAAAGAGACAAATTCAACAAGCATAACACTGAAAATTTCATCAAAATCGGATGTAAAAAAAGAAAGTTATGACATTTTAAAGTTTCGCTTCATTTCACAAAAAAAAGTTATATGAACGAGCCAGTTACATCAAAATGAGAGAGTCGATGATGTCACTCACTCACTTTTTTGTTGTTTTTTATTGTTTGAAATATGAAATATTTTGATTTTCTCGTCATTGTCATGTGAAATGAAGTTTCATTCCTCCCTGAACACATGGAATTCCATTATTTTAGCATTTCGTGCTTCAGGCATGCAAGGAGGTCCTAATCATCAAATTCGTAAAAATTGAAATACTGTATAATTCAAACAATAAAAAACAAAAGAAATAGTGAGTGACATCATCGTCTCTCTCATTAACTGGCTCGTTCATATAACTATTTTTTGAAAAATAAACAAAACTTTGAAATGTCATAACTTTCTCATTTTACATCCGAGTTTGATGAAATTTTCAGCATTGTGCTTGTCTAATTTTTCTCTATTGATTCAAACCAACATTTTTCTGAGGTGGACTTGACCTTTAAATATGAAATATTTCAATTTCTTCTTCATTGTCGTGTAAATAAAAAAAATATTCCTTCCTGACCATGTGGGTTATTATGGTCTTAAAATAATGTGATTAAGTCAAGTTGGTCAATATTGCCAAATCTGTAAAGAAAATGTTTATTCAAACAGCAAAAAACAAAAGCAATATAGAGTGGAGGACATCTCTCATTTGCATATCAGTGAGTTGTGCATAGAACTGTTTAGTGAAAAATAAGCGAAACTTTAAAAAGTCATAGCTTTCTTAACATTTTTCCGATTTGGATGAAATTGTCAGTGCTATTCTTGTTTGACTTTTCTCTGTATAATCATTCAAATAAACATTTTTCCTAGTAGACGTGACCTTGAAATAAAGAAGGGGGACTGGCACTCGTTTTGCCATCTGGTGTTATTGCGTTATGAATGTAATAGTGTCATTAGTGTATCTTCGGGGGGGGGGGGCAAAGGGGACAGACTGACCCCCTGACGAGTCACAACTGATCTCAGACGAGCCACAAATGGCCCGCTCCTTTGATCTTGAAGACCCTTGTTTTTTTGCTCGTCAAATTTTTATGTGTTACGAAATCCTTTATTTGTGGTTGAAGACCCTTATTTTCTTTTTTTTTGCTTGTCAAATTTTTCGGCGGACGAATTTGCCCCCCCCCCTTGGACAATCCTAGGTACGCCACTGAATAGTGTGTTATTACTCAAGTAGCCTGTATTCCAAGACTACACTGCTCAGAAAAGTTGCATTATGGGTATAGGAACCTGGCCATATTTGAGCAGTTGAGGGCTTGTGTTACACAGTACTAATGGTTCGTATCAGCTTTAATTTTCCAGTACGTCGCTTAGGAAAATGACAATTCTTACCGGGTACGGCATATGCAAGGCCCAGATAGAGGAGCCATGTTGCTGTTTCTGCTTGAATGACGTCATCAATGTGACTTTGGTTTGAGGTCGAGTTCGTTCCACACGTTGATGAGGCGGAGTTGTTTTTGACTAGCGACTGATTGTATTTCACTGAGATTCTATCGTGGAGATATTCAGCCTAGGATTGAAATTCAAGAAGGAATATTAATAATTATTTCATATGATTAAAAAACTGTCATAATTGTCACATCATGCTGCAATACATTAATTTACAATAAACACCAAAATCTTTGAATAAAGCGATTGAGAACATAGGCCTATTAAGAGCGGATGCAGTTTAGGAATTCATATATATATATACACACGTATATCAATCAACCGAAGTCCTCTAAAACCACCCAAACAACAACCAAAATCGCAACAAGCAAATTACCCCCCCCCCTTCGAAATCCGAATTTTGTACAGCATGCAACTTACGAGAGCAGATCGTCTCGTGCGTATGACAAGAAATCTCAAGAAATTGCCATGATGCGATGAAATCTTAAAAAGCCAGATATTCATACCTTCATCGTTGATATCAACTGATATGTCAGGCATGTGAGGGCAACGGGGATTTCAACTGTGACGTAACGTGATGCCGCCCTCTTGAGTTGAAATTCAAATTTGTCATCTTGAGTTTGGATTGGGCTGTGTACAGGATCGGTATATTTGATGTCTGCCTCGTCAGGGGCCTTGCCTGAGGATCCACTGCCATGCATTCTAGAATCGTCTGCTTTCATACTCTGTGATCAAAGAATACATTTCAAGCGTTATGGTTAAAGGAGAAGTTCACCCTGAAAAAAAAATATATTGTAAAAATAGCGGACAAACTAATGAAAAGACGTTAGTGAAGATTTGAGGAAATTTATCAAAGATTGAAAAAGTTATTAGAATCTTCATTTTTTTTTATTTGTGACGTGATATGAGAGCAGCTCCTCTTGTACCGTGAATTTAAAAAAAGAATCAATGAAATATCATTTTCTCAGAAAAATGAAAGTGGGTTTTATTGCATATACCATCAGTATATCAAAAGACAAATTATTTCATAACTGCTTCTCAAAGAAAAAAGCTACTAGTAATCATGAACCATTAAAAATGAAATACATGCATTTTATATTACATAACATATGGGGCGGCTGCTTGTATGACGTCACAAATCAAACAAAATTCAAATGATTTTGTTAATGGATTATTATCAATCTTTCACCAATGTTTTTTTTTTCATTAATTTCTATTATTGAAAAAAAAAGTTCTATTAATTATTATCGGATAAGAAAAATCCGTGTTTCGGATATATGGATGAAACATTTATGTATTTCTTTGCATTATTATACCGTCTTCTTGCTTTATATGAATGTTTTTAAAGACAAAAAAATCAATAGTGTTCTTTTTTTTTAATATTCAGACTACACAATATTATAAAACGTTAAACATGGGGGATATAATTTCTCCCGGTCATTTTTTGAGACCTTTTGGATATGCAATAAACCAATTCGTGATACCTGAAAAGGCCACCCCACTTTTTTAACACACACGCACATTATCTGAAACACGCGCACCACATTCATCTGAGATTCACGCACACCTCGGGACGTACACACACTCTTCGAATACACAATCATGTAACCACATTCATCTTATATACACTCATGTAATCACATGTACATGATCACACATTCGGAAGACATGGTAAACCATGACAGTCAGTCACACCAACAAAACCGACTCCAGACCGATCAAAGCTAATCCGTTTATTCGAACGACATATTTTTGGTCGGTTGGAGAGCAATTTGGTTTCTATGTGACTGAGTCTAAATTACTATCTCGACAACATCGCCTTATTCCTGCGCTATCACGTAATTTCCTCTATTGTGTTATGTATTGTACCTATTTCGGTCGGGAAATTTGGAACGACTGAGGTATCTATTGCTTGAATGAATCATAACAAAAAACAGGGGGCGGGGGTGGCTTGCAATATAGGCAGATCTGTGCACAAAGTAAACCACTATTGAACTGTGCACAATAATAAACCTTGTAAATATTGATGATGTTATCAGCTGTAGCAAGTATATAGGGCACTTTTTATATGTACTAACAACAAACATGCTACAGCACTCATACGTTTACAAAAACTTTAAAACTCAAGGCGCATGACGTTAAGGTGACTATAATATTGCTACAAACACTAGTGTTGAAACATATCTAACTATCGGAACTTAAATGGAAACATCATTTAAGTTAAACATATCATTGTAACTCTCTCGCCGGAAGAAGAAAGTTTGATGAATCACGACCAAGCTTGTATCACATAGGTTTATTAAAACAAGGGAAAGTTCACACTGTCAACTGAATTACGACTGAGATTATGATTACTTTTCCCAAATTATGTGTATATGAATATAAACATAATGGCTATACATATATGTTAAAACCTGAAGAAGAAAAAAAATCAGCAGGACATCGCAGACAGGGCCAAGACAAAATCGACATTTTCCAACCTTTTTGCCATAATAATCACACTTTGAATGTGAGGCATCAACGGAAAAACAAGACAAGAGAAGAAAATATGAAAAGATCTTTTACTCGTCTGGTTTAATTGTTAATTTATTAATTGTTCAACTTAATTGTTGGCATTACAAAAACTGCATTACTCGTGAATTTGTTTCGCATTCCTGATGTCTTAATATTGCCAATACGTGGAAAACCAAGATGCTTATACATACATACATACATACATACATATATATATATATATATATATATATATGTATATGCATATATAGATATAAATATACGATATATGTATTTAGGCATATATTAACAATATTTGGTAGAAAGTCGACGTGTTGAATCCATAATACTCGATATTTAGAGGCGCTAAAACAAAATGTGCCATTGCGCGATATCGATAAAACCAAGGTAGAAAGTTTCATGTATAACTCAACATACACACACACACATATATATATATATATTTCTCTCTATATATATTTATATATATACATATATTTATGTACTCATTATTCATCTCTTTAGAGTTTTTTGTATACCGTTAAAACAATGATTACATACGAGTTGAACATTGCAATTACCTGCCCGCACAAAAAAATACCTCAATAAGCACACACACTAATAAACATCCATATAACCCAGCTTACATTCACGTTGAAGTGTAGAGATGGCTGGTAAACGATTATTGTACCTACCTTTATCTACTGTCAATTCAAAGTGTCGTCCCCTTCTCGGCGGTCAATGCCAATGATATTGTTGTTGGTACCTATTCAGACAGTCACATTGCAGACGACCGCTTTTTGGTGAGGTCAACGCTCCAGTGCATTGTGGGTACGTATATTGACAAAGACAAAGTGACTAAAATTCAGGTGCTGGATAAGTAGTCTTCCGTAACAGACCCAATCGTTTCAATAATAATGAAAAAAAAAATCATGTCAACCTTTCGATGTGTCCATAATAATGAAAAAAAAAATCATGTCAACCTTTCGATGTGTCCATGGCTCTTTAAGATATTCGTTAATAAGTAGAAATGCTTAAAGTATAAGTAGAAGAGCTTGAAGTATAAGTAGAAGAGCTTAAAGTATGAAAGAAAAATGTAAGGCCGATAATAAATTTGGTTCATAGAAACTCATGCAGGAACAGACTTTCAAAACTTTTAATAATTGAAAGTAGGCAAAGCTGAGAATTTGATTTACAATAAAAATGATGAATAAATTCAGATTCAGATTCAGTTTTATTTCCAACAGAAATAACAAATATTTATACAAATCATTTTCATAGATTATAATAAATATTTACAATACATTAATAATAATCATGATAACTAACACATAAAAATATGATACAAAATATTTTATAGACAAATAATATATAGTTAGGATAGAAGAAAAGTATCTGTGGAAATGGGGATTCAATAAATGATAAATACGATATTAGCAACAACCCTAAAGCTGGTTTTGTTACCACTAAAGAAAGACACTTCTTTAGTAAATAAAATGATAAATAAAATGAAAATACGATATTGAGAAGAAACATAAGGAATTCGTATGGTTAGCAAAAGACAGTATTTTAATAAACAAAATAATACAGAAATTTCAAATACGGTATTGAGAAGATCCCTAAATGGCTTAGGCCTATTTATCACCAAACAAATGCAAAATCCTATTAAAAAAATGTTAAATGAATTTAGAACACGATATCAGAAAGATTCCTAAATTGTGTTTGGCTACTCCACGTAGACAGCATTTTATGAAATAGAATAAAGAAATCGAAATGTACGTTATTGAGAAAAATCCTTAAGTTCGTTTAGTTATCACAAAGCTAAGGCATAGTAATGAAATACTATGCCTTAGCTTTGTGATAACTAAACGAACCTAAGGATTTTTCTCAATAATGTAATTTCATTAAATAAATACTTGTTTATTTGCAGTGAATAAACAAATTTCGAACTAGAGTTACTTTGGTTGGTCAATATGCATGGGCCTAATCGCACAGGTAGTTGCAATCAAACGCAACTCTTAAAATCATTTGCATCTTGATTTTTAACCAGTCAGAAGCGAGTATTCTGGACTTGCGAATGATTCGTTTAATTGCAGTAAACGCAACTCCTTCTGCAACGGGACCCTGGTGCGTGGGTATGATGAATTGGCATGAGGCCTATGGATTAACATTTAAAAAGGTTTATCAATTGAAATGAGTTAAAAATACACATCAACCACCTTCCTGTTTCCGGTGCATGACGAGAAATCACGTGACCGTATACCTCAAGGTCAAATACATTGATTACAAGCATCCATTCTCAAACACGCCAGGTCAGGGCGCGTTTCATAAAACTTGTTATTATAACAACGTTTTGATAACAGTTAAAAGCTACTGAAATCTTTCCCTTTGATTGGCTGACAGTAAACTTACCATAGAAATTGTGCATTTGTTATCTTTGTATAACTGACCCAATATATTTTCTAATCTTTTGGCTATTCACGTGCCATGCTAGTACAAGTATGTTACTGATGAATTTGTACACTCTAACACAATCTATTTAAATATGAATAGATGTCTTTATCAGAAGGTCACATTATAGAATTTCTTTATAATTCTAAATGAAGATTCTTGTGCAAATAGATCGTATTTGTTCAAATGTTCCTGCCTCCCCCCAGAAATTTTTTTACCCCTTTTATTTTTATAAAAGAAATTATATTAAAGCTTTGGCCACCTCACAAAGTTCCATGCACGACCAAGGAAAAGTCGGAAAAGAAGGGGGGGGGGGACAAGAGAACATAAAAAATGTGAAATATGATATCAATTGTGGAATATTATGTCAATATCTATCACGAATCAAATTTTAATTTTGAAAGGAAACCGACATTGTCGCTCGCTTGCTATGTGGTGTTTTCAAGCTTATCCACATTTATAATGGCGTGTACCCTCAAAATGCCTGGCTCCTTACACGAATGTGCTATAGAGTAGAGATCAGTGCCCCCCCCCATGAGGTATGTATCTAAATGTGAAAATATTGTTTTTATTTGTTTTAAGATTTGTTTATGAGTGCATGATCTTGACGTGTTCTTATAGCTGTAATCAGAGTCGACGAAATAGGTCTTATACCATGGTCACATTTACTCTACGGCGGCCGTACGGGGAGTTGAAAACAGCCGTTTTATTCATTTTTAAACAAACCACCTCTATGTACCTCGTACATGAAATGTGAAAACGGCTGTTTTCGACTCGCCGTACGGCCGCCGTAGAGCAAATGTGACCAAGGTATTATTGACATATAGGGGGAGGGCCAAGGCGATCTGAGGTGACTCACATTTTCACACTGTAAACATTCACATAGTACCGGAGCGTTTCATCAATATTTTTGTCCGACAAGTTGTCAGATCTGACAACTTTTCTGGATTTTGATTGGCTGAGAAGCACTGTTACTATGGTAACTGTCGGATAAAATGGGACTTGTCGGATAAAATGTCTGACAAGTCCTTTCATGAAACGCTCCCCAGGTGTCCACTTTTGTTTAGTTTAAATCGTAACATTATGAATAAGATCTTCATAATATTCCCCAAATCACACATCATTAACCCGTAAAGACGACAGAGTTAGGGGAATATGAACCTCACAGTAGTTGGTTTAACAGTTTTAAGTGTTTACAATCTTAACAAGCTTCATTTTTATATCCCATTCTCATTAAATTGAGCATGGTTGTAAAAAAAAATCAAACGTTTTTAATGTGCTGATAAAAATAGGCCTGCAGGAGAACACCGAGGTATTCACTTTCATATTCATTTCAAGGAGGTATAGCTGCTACACTTAGGCGGTTATCGTGGTTAATTAAAACGAAAAAAAAATCAATTACAGCGAATGTTATTTTTTTTCTTCCCATTTTTTTACGATATTTCACTTTGATATCTAGGCCTATATGTTATTGAAAAATATATGCTAATGTTGTTTAAAGAGAGTTTGAATATTTTGTGTGTGTGTGTGTGTGTGTGGAATGCTAATGTGGGGCTGATAATAACTCTCTATCGAACATTTTTTTGACAAAAATACATTTTTGGCGTACTGATTTGTAAGGTTAACATTTATTTTATAAGTGTCAAAGCATATATAATGCATGTAAAATGGTAATACGAACGTATAAAATGAATTATCAATGTAGAGATAGCAGTTCGTCACACTGTCAATATACTGAAAATAACTCACAGTTCCCCACACTGTATCCAAAAGGGATATCACAGTGTGGAACATGACGTGAAAGTGTGAAAGCATTTCCACATTCATTGATATTATGAGATTTGAGCGTTTCAACAGTGCGCATCGCATTTTCTTAGGCCCGTACTCTGATCTCGTGTTTAGTTCATACTCTGGTCTAAACTTGTGGTTTAACTATGGAAAGCCAATCGTGACAGAAATTGCAAACAGTACAAGTTCAATAGTCGGCTCATTTAAAACGTAAATCATTCATAACCGACTGGGAATTATTACTGAAATCCTTCTCTTCGTCATTAAAACACAAGGAAAAAGCCAAGTAAAATAGTCAAACAATAGTGTAAATGCAATTTTATATGGCTTCCCATAATTTTAACAAATAACTTATAGACCATGGTCTATGTTAAACTGGACTTCAGAATACGGGTCATAGAGTCCACTTGCGAACAAAGTGTGAACATGCACATAATAGAGGTGTCCACAGTGTTTCATTATCTCTACACTGTTAAATTTGAGCATTTCAACACTGTGAATTTAGGCCTATCTTCTCATGGTCCACTATTTGAAAACACTGTGAATACACTGTTAACACCCATACTGAGGTGTCAACGGTGTGAATGTATCTTCATTCATTCCAATTTGAGCATTTCAACAGTGTGGAATCGCATTTTCACATATTCCACTATGTGTATATCCTGTGAACACGCACAATGCTAAGGCCTCCACAGTGTGAAAATATCTCACACTGCATTAGGCTTTGTATTTCAGCAATATGAATCACATCTTAACCCAGTCCGCTATGTGGACACATTGAATACACACAGTGTGTCATAATCTTTAAAGAGTTTTTAGCATTTGAAGTGCGTAATTACATTCACATAGTCCGCTAGGTGAACACAATTTGTGGTACTGTGTTAGTTCCAGGAATTCGATATTACGTGTACTTAAAGAAAGACATCCGGGCCCCGTCTTGCAAAGAGTTGCAATTCATCCAGTCAATCTCAACTACATGTATATGAATATCCATCCAACAAGATTTTCTTTCTACAGGAAATTCGCACAATCCCCTTAGTAAAGAAAAAGAATACCTTAAGACATACATTTTTCCTCAATAATCAATTTTCCTTTTTATCTTAAATATTGTAGTAATTATTGCAAATGTTAAATTATTATTCATACATTGTACGCGCTATGGTACTTTTTTCAGCGCCTCTAAATATCCAAAATTTTTAAGAGAACGGCACTGAATCTTCAAGAGAACGATGAATGTATGAATATAAATCATATCTAGAAAAAATAGTTTGAAAAAATTGTATATTAGATGATGACGTTGATGATCATCCATAGTTTTGGTTGATCGGATCAATTGCAACTCTTTGTAAGACGGGGCCCAGATATGAACAGACGCATGATAATAATTAAAAATGATTAATTAATAATGGTATGACCAGGGGCCGGCAACACGAAGCTTAAGGCATGGTCACACCGCCCGAGCGTTTTTGGAGCGGTCGTGGAGCGGAGAGAAAAAAAAATCATCACCACTCGTTACCGTTCACCATTTTCGATTTTAATTGTTATTTTTTTGTTTTCGATTTTTTCCCCCAATTTTGTGAACGAAATTCGACCCTCTCTCCCTACCGCTCCACGACCGCTCCAACAACGCTCGGGCGGTGTGACCATGCCTTTAGCAACAATCGTAGAAAATCGTTTGTACGATTGATTGCATTGACTACAATGTGAAATTATCGTGAATATCAAGTGTACGATTAATCACTAATCTTTGTGTTACGGGTCTCAGCTCTATCACAGGCAGCATACACAGATTAATAAATGTTTGATCAAAAAGAGGAATTTCCACAAAAATCTAAATAAATTGATTATTGCACCAAAATTAACTTCACTAATTGCATAAGATTATAAAATTCATAGATTGCACTAATGGTCAAATATGAATGATGAGTTATCTCAGATAAAATATATATTCTGATCATATAAAAACATATATCTACATATGCGTGTGTGTCCATACATGGTCCTATTTCAGTTGTAATCACGATAATAATAAGCGTAATGATGTAACAATGGTGAAAATTTATGACAAAAACTCATCACAGCTATATAGTAGAAACTCTGATATAAACTTTCTATCCATTTTTTTTCTATTTACCCTTCCGAAGATTTTTGTCAAAATGATGTATTTTCTCGCAAAATATACATGTACATGCATAATTGCAAGATATTTTTTTCACAAAATGATTGATCATGTAATTGAATTTGATGCACCAGCTGATTTGTTTCAGTGCACATTATAATCAAAACCAAAATATCAAAATTATAGCACCAAAGTCTCATTAACATCGAAGTATTTAAAAAAAATTAGAGCTCATTGCACAATTTGATATTTTCTTTTATCATAGTTTTTTTTCACATCAGGTAAGTCATCATCACACAAGATGCTATAAGAAGATACAATAACATATATAACTTGACAAAGATCTTTGATATTACGAATGTTCGCTTCACGACGTACGAATGATTCAAGAATACAGTACATAATATTGAAAAAGCCCGTCCACTGACAAAAAACAGCTGGGTGGTCTTTATCGAAAATTGGTGCGATGAGTAACAGAAGCTTCATCCTTAGTTTCTTCCTACGTTGACGAACAATTGTAAATATGTCGTTTTTCCAGACTCATTTGCCCGTATTCTGAAGTCGGGTTTAATTCAAACTCAGGTTTAAAGTTGTGGTTTAAGTATGGACAGCCAATTATTACATAATCATTAAGAGTAGAGATATCATACTTCAGCTCATTCGGCTCTCAAACCATTCATAATTGCGTAGGAAGTATAAGTAGATGATTGTCTTCACCGTCGATGAATCAGGAAAGAGCACAGTAAACATAAGAAACATATAACTTAATAAAAAATGATACATTTGGCTTCCCATACTTAAACCACATCTTTAAACCTGAGTTTAAGTTAAACCCGACTTAAGAATACGGCCATTGATTAAACTACTGTTTTGAGTAACCAATTTCCGACAAAGATTATTGATTGTTCTTTGTCATGACAATAGATCTTCTATGTTCTTGAATCATCCGCAGGTCGCTGTCAAAAGACTCTCTACTGCTCTAAATTACACTCTAAACAAGTGAGTAAAAATTTGCCCAATATTTGGTAGAAAGGGAACAAGCATGTTTTTGTATTTTTACCCATATTGGGCAAAAAGCAAGTTTAAAGGGTGAATTTCAACGCAACATTGCGTAAAACTTAAGATGTATTTGGTATCATTTTACCCAGCATGCATACATGTTCCCATTTTACCCAATATTTGGTAAACTGTTTTTAGAGTTGTACACAAAATGATATAAAGACCTATAAATATATCTTGTAAAAACCTGAATAATAGTATTTGCATATATATATCTTTGGTAACAAGAAGATGAGGAAGGTAATCTATTGTTTATTCAAACTTGTTTCATATAGGGTGCATATATCGGTTGCTCCATTCGCTAGAAATGAATATGAATTTGTAAACAATAAGAGAAAAAAGAAAATCAGCCTTATGATATAGTCTAGACATAACAAAAAATCAATATTACATGTATGTATGCAAATATCAAAATAACAAAACGTATGCGATTTCCGAGGTTCAAATCCCTGGAGAGATACAGTATATGACATATTAAGTGTACAAGTGCACCTGTGTCTACGAATGCCAAAATATACATGACCTTAGTAGCTTAAGATGATATTGTGAATTGGAATTGATCTGTTAGTTTCACGTTAGCGGTAATATTTAAAATGATGGTATAGAATGTCTGTAAACAAAGTTGAGGTATACTAGAACATGAAGATATCAATGTAAAATACCGTTTTAAGTGCCTAATTCTGGCCAAAATAAGTAAAACCTCTTTTGTCACATTCTGATTCAGTTTTCCTTTTCATCGCTGTCGTTGACAAGTTGCTTGTAAGAGTTCCTTTGGCTAAACTGCAATAATCTGTGTGGTTAAGGGGAAACAAAATAAATCACAGGTGAAAAAAGCTTAACATTCTACAATATATCCGTAGCACTATTATTTTGCCATATTATTCGTAAATTTATTGGGTTTACGATTGAAATATTATCGGATTGGCATTAAAAGTTTACTTCAGCCCGAGATGTGATTAAATTGGAAGGGTAAACTTTCACGGAATGATGCCGAACTTGTATTTCATACGGCCGTTATGTCCTCTCTGATTTGCATACCACTTTTCCCTATTCTTGATTTCTATTCTTTCAGCATTCAGTAATCATGGTAATAATTGACCCTTCTTAATATTTTTTCCCTGTTTGATCTAATTTTTTGTACTTAAAAAATATCAAGTTGTGAAAACTTTCAATCAAGCATTTTTCGAAACTTCTCCTCAATTTTAAGTGGACGACTGGTTTTAAATAGATATTCCTTTGTGTTTCGGACAGCTTTCGCATTCGGGCTTCTCTTTGTTACTTTCTATTCATTTAAAACTAATACTGTATGAAGTGGGTCCAATCTTTTGCCAAAGGGGGTCGGAAGATATATTGATCCACATTTTCCCCTGACTGGAAGCTGTGCAAAAAGCCGAGGTTGGGTGGATGGTCAGTCATAAATACTTAATTATGAGCATATTTTATCGATATATTTTTTCACCAACAAGATATCATGTAGGGCAAGCGGATTTTCCCTTTTAAATAGAGACACATTTTTGTTTGTGTTTAAAATTCTGCACCTGCTTTCTATTCAGTATTTAAATCACTTTTCTTCCTCTTTTTTATTTTCCTTTTTTTTCTCCTCTTATCTTTACTCTTCTCTTTTTTCTCCTTGTCCCGGCTATCAACCTTGTTGGCGCCACGAATAGGGTGGATGTGTGTGTGTGTGTGTGGGGGGGGGGGGTGGATCCGCTCAAGCAATCATTTCGATAAACTTGATCTTACTTAATCAAACTTACCCTGCTACAATGATTGGGATGATATGCAGACCGCATAGGAAGAAGAAGACGAAAGGCGGATAGAAGTATAATGTACTGGAGTAGATGGAATTTGAAATAAGAGGTGATAGAAATCCAGCCAATCCATCCATACAGCCAATAAAAGCCAACATTAGTCCTTCATTTCGGAGAGAGAGAGAGAGAGAGGAATATTAGAGACTTTTCGCAAGTATGCAACGCGGACAGGCTCAAGAACACAGCAAATGCTTTTAAAATACCCTTCAAATGACATTAAACAGCTGGGAGGTCTTTGTCGAAAACTGGTGAACCAGGGCACCATTTCACAAAGCTGTTCGTAAATTAATAGCGACTTTAAGAACGACTGGTGATCCTTTCTTGTGGTAAATGGTATAATAATTTGGCGATGGTTTAGCGCGTAAGAAAGGATCACCCGTCGTTCTTAAAGTCGCTCCTAACTTACGAAAAGCTTCATGAAACACCCACCCGGAATAACAACTTCGTCAAAGGTTTCGGAGCTGACGAAAATGGTCTCTTGCAGTTTAAACAATGTGAATAATATTTTCACATAGTCCGCTATGTAAATACTCTGTGTGACACTGTGTTCGTTCTAGCAGGGTTATGTTACTTTCTATACCTGCTATTTTATTTATCAAAATCAAACTTAAATGATGTCATTGTAAAGTTCCCCTTACTCCAAAACCGAATTCTCCCGAATAAATTCGGACAGATTCTAGCCGAATTAGGCCTAATTCGGATGGTTTCGGTGGATTCGAATGTTCCCGAATCCTTCTTTAATTTTCTCGCATTCGCGGAGAACAGAACACTCCTGAAACCACCCGACTACGTGGATTCGGAGCTGATTCGGCTCCGGTGTATCCCGGTCTTAACCATTCAGTCACATCAACAAAGCCAAGTTCCGATTGATTGCAACTTTTTTTCTAATGTCATATCACTAGTCGATCTTGAGTCGGTTTAACTAGCGGACTAGAAATCAAGTGCAAATTTGCAATGACGGTGATTTTTTTTTAACCTGGTTTATAAGAAAACATGAATGCTTGTAACAACCAGAGGACCGACGTCTTTAGGTCATCGCCGGACCTGGTAATGAGGATTAATGCCTTACCAAAGGGCACTAGAGCACCAAGTGGGAATCAATTGCTAAAATTATGACTTATTTTTGTTTAACCCAGACTTGACTTGCAATTGATTGCAAGTTTCTTGTGTACCTTTCTCATGTGCGGCAGACATCTTGGATAGCTGCGATCGTATCACTGGGAACGAAAGAGCCTTCACAAGACTGAGAGCAGAACCTGCAAATGCATAAAAATTAATATCCGATATTAGATGATAATCTAAAAAAACATATGATTATCTTAAAAACATATGATGTAAATGCACTGTTATTACTATCAGTCGTGAAATAGAGGAAAGAAAATTCTTACATGAATATAACTTTATTTCGTATTGTACTTTTTACAAATACACAAAAAGAGTCAAACGCCATTTTTTCGAGTACAAGAAAAATATCGCAGCGTTGAAAATCCAGTCATCATCATTTCCATATTTATGAAGTAATAAACGTTATATTATTTATGGGCGGGATACTGTATGATTATTTTGTTATCACTTATGTTAACTTCATTTTCACGAGACCTACGCTCTAATACTCACTTAGATAGAGCATCCATTTCGTGGTCGCCAAGCCTGTAATTAAACTGGTCAACATGGAATTCACCAAACATATCTGAAGTATCCAGTTATCGTTAAGGAATCGAGGTAGCACCGCACCACCGACAATCATTCCTGAAACGATATTGAAATGAAATATTACATTTGTCAACATGTATCGCACCATCCACAACCATTCCTGAAATAATAGTATTATAATAATATGATAACAACGCAGTTCTGGTATAGCGCACATTACGTTATGTCATAACGTCCATATAATCATATACGCTTCCAAATTACTTGGATATTATTACCCTGGCTTTAACCCCACGGACTTTTACAGCGCGGTGGCGTTTCAAGGAATTTATTCCTGCCAGGTAACCAATTATCTTACCTGGGTTGAGTGCAGCACTGCATGGATGAATATCTTGCTACTAAACGAAATTATGCCATGGCTAGGGGTCGAACCTTCGACCCTCTGCTTCTAAATCAGAAGACTAATCCACTGGGCCACAACGCTACAGAGGGTGCAACGCATTATCACACAATCGATGCTGAACGAATACAAGGTACTAGTATATACGATATCTACAATATTCATTTGAACACTAGATACAGTACACATTTGCATATAGTATGAACACTTTCAGGACATTTATAAACAAACTATTTGATCCTGTTTTATAAACAAATTAGCAACATTATAATCAACTTTCATGATTCCCTTAATAAGAGTCATTATCTTAAAAAGAGCTGAGAGAAGTTGATGACAGCTCGTGCATGACTTACATAATTATGGACCCAGAGTTGACGTTGATGACAGGTCATGCATGACTTACCTATGGACCCAAGGTTGACGTTGATAACAACTCAAGCATAACTTACTACAGCTGACGTTGATGACAGCTCGTGCATGACTTTCCTATGGACCCAGAGTTGACTATGATGACGGCTTATATGCGTGACTTACTTATGGACCCAAAGATGGAAGGTGTGACACTATTGTGCAGGATCTCCACTGACAGCCAGTTGAAATTATAGTTTCAGTAAGCTAACCGACATCGGCCACAGCTCTTCCATAACCTCCCTACGGACCCAAAGACCAGACACGCAATGCTGACGAAGGGCACATCCAAAGTTGGTACTTACCTATCTCGCAAGAACTCTCAGTACTGCGGTCATTAGAGTCTCGATATGCTGACAGACTTCGATGAAGTTCCTGCATGACTTACCTATGGATCCAGAGACAACGGATGTGACACTGACGAAGGACACTTCCAAAGGCCCTAGACAGAAGGGCTCCCCCAAGCTGTAAACGACGAAAA
This sequence comes from Lytechinus variegatus, assembly GCF_018143015.1. Taxonomy (NCBI): domain Eukaryota; kingdom Metazoa; phylum Echinodermata; class Echinoidea; order Temnopleuroida; family Toxopneustidae; genus Lytechinus; species Lytechinus variegatus. The sequence continues at coordinate 21,248,254 of NC_054745.1, read as the reverse complement.
CCTGAGATGCTGATTGGACTGCAAAAACGGCGAACATCATGATGACAGTATAGCCAATCACTTTCATTCGCCGTTTATCTGTATTTTCCTGCATGAAAAGAAAAGAACTGATATTACAGAAGGGTATGCAGGAATAATCGCCTTTTCAGTCTGGGGATTCTACAATCTACTATTTCCATCACTGTGGTAAGTGAGGCCTACGAAGTTCAGCGGTACAACCAAATGTACAAAGACTGTATATTTTGGTCAGACGCAAGTCTAAGTGGAGTAACTTCGTTACTCCGAACTGAAAAGGAGGCCTGAAAACCGCCAGACACGCGTTGAGCATCTGAAATATTTCCTTCCCCTTTTACCTGATTGGAAGGCAAGGGGAGAGGGGGGGGGGGGAGGTTATGTGCTGTATTTTATTAATGTACTGAGTATACTATGTTATTAACTTTCAAACAGGCTGTAGATTTTAAGAACACTTGTCTTATAGGTTCGTCTAAGTTCTTAAAGAAAGAACTAAAGTATACTTGATTGCCATCGTGTTTCGCATAATCTCACCTTCAATAGGTGATAGATTCCGACTAGGACCTTTGTCACTTGTGAGCCTGCCTTATCAGCCTTCTTCCTATCAACAGTCTCGATGATCAACCATGGGGAAAGAACATACACCAGTGATGCAAGGGTACACCCGAAAGCTATCCACAGAGGCGGAAGATACTTATTTAGCGTCGGGTCCTGACTCTCCTGCAGAGTAAACCCAAGCGCTATTTGTCCAATCCCGAAACCGACAAACAGCATGGCCTCTACGATGACAATCCGCATCGTTCTCGTTTTCGCTGAGGACAAGTCAGACACGTAGGCTGCACACGTTGAGAGGAGCAACGCAAGCCCTCCGCCGAGACCGCCGATGAGGTCCCCAGCGATGAAGGCCGGGATGGGGAGGTGGAAGTAGATGACGAGGATATTGCCGGCGGTGTTTATGAGGTAACCTGTAAGGCACAGTCCCAGGGCCGGTTTACGGCCGAGCCGGTCGCTGATAGATCCGAGAATTATAGCCATGAACAGACCTGAGATGGAACAATCAGTAAAGACCACGGTGAGAAAAATCCTAAAAACAATATCAATACACTCATGGAGATCATTAAACATTTGTCGTAAGTCATGATGTTAGATCTTACAACTTCCACTGAAAACCATGGTTCATTTGGTAACCAACTGCCAGTAAAATACTTTGTCGGATAAAACATCAAACAGTTCCTTTCATGAAGCGCTCTCCCTAATGGACTACATATCGCTCGATCTATTTAAGTTAGTCAAACTCAATATGGATCTCATAACACAACGCTTCTGACATGCACTGCTGTCACATAATGACCAATGTAAATATGGATACATAAATTAACCTTCCAATGGCTAAGCTTTCTTTTGGCCGATGGTCCATAAGTTTGTTTTGTCTCTGACAAGCCCATCTACTTACTATTTTGTCTTTTTTCAACGTGACGTGCAGCTATTTCACCCAATTATCAGAATTGTTTTTCACGTTCTCTGGCTCGTTTCTACTTTAGATTGGACGAATCAGACCAACTTATTAGACCAAGAGATAATTAGCCCAAGTGATCATTAGCCCTTTTGTGAGTATTGAGACCGATTCACACAAATAATAATACTTGACCCACGCGGGTTAGCCCGAAAGCATACTGACCAACAGATAGATTACACCAAAGAATTTGAGACCAAGCTTCAATAATCCATCGTCACTTACCTGGAATTGCGTTTATTGCACCAAGGATAAGAAGCCACCGGGCAGTTGTTGCTTGGATGTCATCTTCAACACTCGAAGAATTGCCACCACATGTTTTATTCTGCGTCGATGAATTGTAGTGGTAGTCATCCCTTGCTATCCGCTCCCTGAGGTATTCCGACCGCAACGTGCTGAGGATACTTATGCTCAAAGTCACTAGAAGAAGGGGCAGTTCGACCGTGAGGTACCTAGAGCGCGCCCTCTCGAGATTGACCTGAAAGGCTTTTTCAGGATGCAATGATGGGCTGGGTACGGGGACATAACTCGCATTGATGCTTGGGGTTTTCGAAGGGTTGCCAGAATTAGTACTTATGACATCCCCATTGACACAAGGCCCTCTCACCAACTCGTCATACGCACCGTCTTCCATCGTGAGCGCCTCTTCTGCAATGTAAAGAGTATATAAGTATAGGCTGTTTGAATTTAATAGCATTGATGATTCACATTCGGTTCGGCAGGAAGGTCAAATGGTCTGGGCCTCGTAACACAAAGGTACGCAATGAATCGCTAAATGAAATGGCCTATCAAGATCATCGTTGCATTCGTATTTTTCTCAGTACACTAACTAGGAGCCAATCAGAAGCGTTCTTTCAGCAATTGATCGCTATTCTTTGTGTTACGGGGCCTTGGATTTCGCGAACTAAGTTGAATTTGAGCATTTAAATAGTGGAACACATCTTCCCATTGTGCACGATGTGAACACACTGCGAATTCCGCACTGTGTGATACAACGTTCTTTTCAGCAAGTATTTATACCGCCCTTTCATACGGTAAAAAATATCGTAATTTGAATGATGATTCCAGTGAAATATAATGAAAGCAAACTAGAATCACGAACGCTAATCGCAATCACGAATTCAAATTCTACTCAGGGGGTGAATTCCAGCGAAAATTCACTCAAATTAAGGTACAAATTTACCGTGTGAAATATCCGATAATTCTAAAGAATCATCATTACAATGATGATTCACGCGTGAAAAGGCACATAGTGCAAGCACTGTGGAGAAATTCCTGAGTAGTTTTGTCAATTTTCAATTCAATTCTTTTATTTCATTTTCATTCAAAACATAATACAAAGTAATATAAAGAAATAGAAATCAAGTACAATTTTATAAGGCATTCTTACTTCGCATTCTTACTTCGTCAATCGAGGAAACTAGGCCTAGAATCTCACATCTATTGAATTGGTAATAAAAACACACGGAACCTTTAATACTGAAATGTGTTGGAGCAGACGTGTTCCTGAAAATATATCCGATGCATGACGGTGTGTGAGGATGTGTGCGTGTGTGCGCGCGCGGAGGGGGTGGGGCAGCTCACATATCTCATGCCAGTGAGTATTTCTGAAGTAGTAAATAGTAAATCTTTAAAGGATCGTAAATTCTTTAATAGGTTTTCGTCAATCCAACGTTCTGAATAGTGAAAGAAAAAACAACAAATAATATTGATGGCTTTGATTTTTTGTCATGTTTCAAGTTTATTTTTAATGTTTGCATTACTTTTTTGGCTATAAAATATTCAAAACGGGCAACCAAAAATAAAACATAATGGTTTTCACCTAAAGAAAAAAGTAAGGAGCCTTGATGTAAGTCTGCGTTAACATTTCCAGATTACCAACGACCGTAAAGCTTGGCCTTATATAAACAAAAAAATCTTCAATGAACATACATACACATGAAATACTGCCCCAGTGCCCCCCCCCCACGGGTGATATTTTTAATAAAAAAATGTCAATAGCCCTCGTGAAATTTTTGGCCTGCAACAGTTCCAATCTCGGTGACAACCCCCAAATCTCGGCTAAATCTATTTATCAACATTCAAAATTAGACTTTGGTATGTCAAGTTCTTGTTATGACGAGAACAAATTATATTCTGTCACGTGGAACGAAGATTTTGAACTCATTATAGTGATCACATACATCATTTATAATAAAACATTTATACTGCAAATACTTAATATTTATGTGCAATTAAACGTTTTGACAGACTTATTGCCAGTATATCACGTTTCATTTTGTATCATGAATGACCTTATTGATAAGAGTTTAACCTTTTGCTGACATCTCTGACTACTTTTCTGATACCCACACAGGGGCCGCGGAAACGGAGGAGGGAGTGGAGGGAGGGGGGGGGGGGCTTGGTGGGCGTTCACCCTTTTTTCCAAAACCATGTACAAAAACGTAAAACTGACATCTAAATGTGCTTTTTTACATGGTTAGCCCCCCCACTTTCAAAGCCGTTCCGCGCCCCTGCCCCATTCACTTTTGTATATTCATTCAATTGATAAAAACGGGAAAAGGTAATTGAAATGAATATACGGTACGTGTATGTAAGGATTTTGGAAAGAAAATTTAAATTAAATTTGCACTTGAATATGGGATCATGCGAATGTGGATTCAAAACCGCCACGTGTACTGCGGCAAGAATTTTGATACACATTGTCACTTATACTAAATAGTATATGATCACAAGACATTTTCTTTATTGTTAAATGTTGAGAAATAATTGAATACAATGATTTTCTACATGTATACAACGTCACAAACATATCGAACTTTTAACACCAGTTTGTTCTATATATAATGTTGTTTGCCCACTTTGACAAGGACGTCACACAATAGACAATTAATTTAAGCACGAGTTAGTTCTATAAAATGTTTGTAAAGCTTATATGCGCAATTAACACAAAATCATGTGATACATGGTGTGCGCACCTAGTCCAAACTTTGGTTTATAATACATCATATACACCGGTTATTACTAGGTTAAAAGCCAAGGTCAGTATGTTGGAGGCGGTTCTGACCTGACTCATATTGTTTAAGTGCTATAGGCACAGGCCTATATGTATATAGGCTTGCGCCCGTAAGAGGTGCACGGGGGTATTTTGGTGGCGGTGGTACGTGTTGGTGGTTGGGGTATTAAGGTCCTCTCTCAAAAAACAAAATAGGGCGATTTTTTTCTATTCTCTTAACCATTTTTGGTTTAACTACTTTTTATTAGATTCTGTTATACTATTGGTCTGTTTATCAATGTCTTTTTATGATGAAGGACATAAATGCGTTTGATTAGCTCATCAAGTATTGTGTTTTACCGTTCACTCTTTTATTCTTGTAATTATGAGATTTATCGAGGAGGATATCTCGGTCGGGATTAGCTATTTAGTCGATCATTTTCTTTTTCCTTCTATTCGTGTGAACATCTCGCGTTCCTATTGCTTTTTATTCTTGGTTGATGATGCCGAATGAAATGTTTTGATTCACCAGCTTTCAATACAGACTTCTTCATATGCTTCATATGCATTTGACATTAGGCCTACATGTTTTAAGGTTTTTTTTATCCGTCATGCATCATGAAAGCGAAAATCCCTAACACAACAGTCAGAGGACACGGATACAGACGTGTATAAATCGGAGATTTTACTCTGTGGTCCATTGGCATCGCAGCTTCATTAAACTCAAATACAATATGAACGCAGAATACACAAGAACATCATAATATATCAAACTGACATCTGTCATTCTGTGTAATGGGGAAATCATCACATACTTAGTAATATAACATTCTGAAATGATGAATCAGAAGTTCATAACTGATTATAAGTCAAGCGCCGAAAAAAGTGATACTGTGGATAGCTTTATTAACGTAAAAGACATCTATAAAGGTAAATATTTTAATTTGAATTATGAGTAGGCCCTATATTCAATTTGCGTCATAAATCAGTGACAGTACATGCAGTCGCTTCTGAAATTAAGTTTAATCACCCAATAAACAGATATAACGCTGTTTAAAAATCTTATACACTTGTTTAACCAATCAAACAAGTGTTTCAAATCGCAAACAACAAAGTTTATTATTTAATTCTCAATAGATTAAGCATGGATCTTTAAACTGTGAAGAACTACTGTACGTTTCATATAGTAAACAGCGCTGTATAAAGCTTTACACGGCGTTTTTCTTGGCCTGTCATGCGATAGTTGCATATTGTTCACGATATATACCCTCCGCGGGTCCGCAAGCCCTAAAGCGTTTTGTGAGATCAACTGAGCAACTCTGACACATCAGAGAACGCTGACGAAAAAAAATACTATTTCAAGCCCGAAGACTACTCAATGATTGGGCTTTTGATCGCCTGTATGAGCCTTGTACAAGCTTTACACAATCACAGACATTTTAATACTTACATAATTTAAATACTCAGTAACCTCCCTGTGCGAAAATCAATCCATTATGTCTTAATGCATGAAATTTACAATGGAATACATATATAGATTTCAGTGTATGCATTGAGAAACTTATGTCAATACTGAACTTACCGGGCATGAAATAAATAGGCCAACTTTGTTTGAACAATGTTGACTAGTCTGTGATATCAGACTGCATTGTTGAGATGCATTTCATTCTAACTGATATGATGTTATTGAAGGCAGAAATTTATTCAATCAATAAACAAATACGAATTGATACATGGTCTCATTCCGCCAAGAGTAGGCACCATTATACCTGTAATGAGATTTTCAATTTATCATAACAATGTGAAATTTGCTTAAACTGTGACGATTCAGTACATATCTAGTTGAAGACAATGATAAACAAACGGATTTAGTTTCCAAGTGTGAAAGAAGAGCCTTAGGATCCAATCAAAAGGTCTATTCAAGAGTAAATATATATTTTATTTTTATTTCCCAAATATTTCATCCCTTTAATTTAATCTGCTTAATAAAAACAACTTACATAACGCAGACACTATACTTTCCTGCAGTACTTTGTTAAAAACTCGTATTGCTTATACCACACATTAAAAATATCTTCTATACTTAAATATATTCAGATTTGGGCGTGTATTCATGGTCATTTTGTTTCTTGCATGTCTTTCATGAATTTTATTCTAAAAAGCAATTCAACACCATAAATCTCTGAATCTTTTCACTCATTAATCACTGTTTTTGTAAAGATTCAGTTTCACAACAATTTCAAGTTTTCTCAATTGAATAAATTTTGTGTTTCTACTTCTTCTTATCTTTTCCCTTTCCTTCTTCTTCTTCTCCTCTTTCTTCCTTTTTTCTTCTCCTCATCCTCTTTCTTCTTCCTCTTCTTCTGTCTTATTCTTCAGCTCCTCTTCGCCCTCTTTCTTCTTCTTCTTCTTCCATTTCTTCAACCTTTTTTTCCTCAATCACCGTACTGCCTCCTCTAGTGGGGGATCGGAGGGGGGGGGGCACAGTCGGCCCTCGCCCCTCCTTTTGAGAACCATGATAAAAATTTGTAATGTAAATCGTTTTTACTCAAGTGCCCCAGAAAAAGAGGACCCCCCCCTTTTTTGCTTGTCTAATTTTCCAAGGACAAAATGACCTTCAATGTGTCTGTATCTGATGTGGCAAAGACTTTGAATAAAGCAGCCTCCCACAAATCGTAGTCTTAGCCACATAAGACGTATCGCTTGCTTTCAGCATAACAGCAAAGACAATAACTGCTATGTTATGTAGCACTATGCGTTTCAGGTTGCACCGGCCTTATCACAACTGGCAGGCAACAAGATATTCATTCGAGCCAACCCATTCACAATTTTGAATTTGATGATTGCTGATTGATAAAAAAATGAATGAATATGAATGACAATCTAACACTGATTCTAGGGAGGATATCTACTGAACTTCCTTTTTCTAAATTGGAAAGATATATCACCACTTCGGAACTATTTATTTTTGCTGGCAGAAAATTTAGGGCCATTTTACTCAAGTGTTGACTTTGATCCTGTCCGGTGTAGTCTTCAGAAATACCACTTTATTTTTCAAATGAGGCGGTCGAGATATCCTTTTCTGGCCAGGTATGTAATTTCAGACATATCTCCTATCCACTGGTAGTAAAAATTCAACCTTCGAGTTTCCTCCTTATTTTAATGATTTTTTTAAAGTACCACTTTAACACACGAGTCTATGGGAAATTATTTAGGCCTGTGATACCTTAATGCGTTGTTTTAGCGCCACCAAGTGTTGAGGTTCTTTGTAAATATTTTGTTTGAGATGTATAAGGGTTAGTGTTACGTGTTATTTTCATTAAAAAAATTATATCGATATTCCTGATTCACATTGTATTGCAGAGTCATTGAATAATGAATTTATTTTTTTTTATCTCAGCAGTGAAAATATATTGAAAATTGAAAATGATGTGTAAGTGTTTTAAGTTTACATAATTATAGTAATAATGCGATTGCTATTGTTTTTCCCAATATTTAATTTGTTGTGTATAAAAAATCCTGTATTTCAATGTAATTGAATTCTGTTCATTTGTGCAAAATAATCCATAATCACATCATAATTGAGCTTAATTATTTAAGCGTTGCATTCGAAGAGAAAAAAAAGGTGAATTGAATTCTATATACCTGGCCCTTTAAAAAAAAGTTCTTGAAAGCCTGTTTAGAATATTAATGGAGAAAACCTCGATGGAAAATCTAAAAAAAAAAACAACAACAACAACATTAAATGCTTTAAACAAGAGTTGATCCATGATATATATCTGCGTTGTCTTATGATTTAGTTGTGATTGGCGTGAGTGCTCTGTAAGAAAATTTATCCTTAAAATAAAATAAATTCCTGCAGTAGAGTCTCGAGAACACATGTAATCTTACCAGATTGCGTAATCTTACATTATATCATGTACAATTACAGGAAATTGGTATTTGTTGTATGGAACCTTACAAATTTCCTTTAATAAAACATAATTTCCCCCTTCTTAAACAGACTTGTTCTCTTAAATTGTAGAAAAATTCAATATCCAGAAAGATTCTGTTATTGCTTTCTGCAAAATCTTGTTATTTTTTGGGGGTAAAATCGGGGATTTTTTAAGTATGGGGGAAGGGTAGACTTGATTCTCAAAGCAAGTGCGAGGGGTGATGACTTGGAAATGGACCGAGACCGAGAGAGAATAGCAAAAGAGAGAGAGAGAATTAGATAGAGAGAGAGAGAATTATAGAAATTTTAGGTGGAAATTTCTTAATTTTTTTAGAATAGAATATCAATTCAATTGAATTCAATTCATTTATTTTCTCTTTAAATCTTTATACATTTACAATGATTCAAAATACATATTTACAAAAAAATAACATTTTAATCATTTCTATAAAACAATATTATGAAATCAAAAGAGAAGGAGACCAACTGAAAAGCGAAGCTTGTAGGGTGAAGGCCCCCTCTCATAAGTACATTTTACGAATAAAAATAAGATAAAATTAAGAAATGAAAAAAATATATATATAATGAATTAAAAAAAAAATAATAATAAAATATCAACTCATCTAGGCAAACATTTAAAAACTGCCCTCCATATATTTTGGTTCTTATCGTCATATATAGTATGATAAAAAGTGTGTCATTAAAAAAGAAGTACAATATTTAGAAAATATGCTGGACTTTATAAAAAAAAGTATGGCATTTAAATCTAAAAAAATTGCAAAGTTGCAGAGGAAGGGAATTTAATAGGTATAAAGTTTTTTTGTGTGTTTTAATGGGGGGGGGGGGTGTTTTCCAGACTACCGCTACCATCACTGGCGGCGGAAGCCAAAAAATTTAGGGGGTGTCCACCTGAATTTTTGGGATGGACACAGGTAAAAATTGGACAAGCGCCCCCAAAAAGGTAATCAACCTAAATTTTAGGGGGGAGGGGACAACACAAATTGCAGGGGGGTCCACGTGAATTTAGGGGGGATGCAGGAAAAAAAATTGACAAGCAAAAAAAAAAGTTTATAAGAAAAAAAGGGGGGAAACGTCCCTCCACCTAAAATTTAGGGGGGGGGGGACACGTCCCCCCGCTTCCGCCGCCTATGGCTACCATCGTTCTTTAAAAAAAAACCTGCATCAAATATTAACCCCCCTTCAAAAAAAAGCACCAGAGTCTAGATAGGGATTGGTCACTCTCCCATGCATTCGAAATCCACGACATATTCACTTTACTTTCAACGTAATAGCAGAGAATGGTAAATGAAAGATGGAGACAAATTGTAAAAAGGAAATGTCCTCTGTTTTTTGATGATCATAGCTACATATATATAGGCCTAAGTACGACAATACTCTTCATTAATTCCGCACCTGATGTAATGTGATGGAATAAGAAGAATTAATTTCTATAACACATCAGACTACCACTGATGTAGCACATACAGCTACTGTACAGACGACAGAAATCAGCCGTCAGATCAATTGTGACGCAATGTGCAAAACTGCACGTCATGCGCACAACTAGTTAAACGGTGCATATGCGCATCGATGATGGTCACGTAATGGTTTTCCAGCAAAATATGGCTACCGTCTGAGGGAGAGAAGATGGATCTTCTTTAGTTAAGACTTTAGTTATCGCATATCAGACAGCATCTTTGATAACAGAAATTCTGTGTTTGTCATTGAACAGCGTAAGTATTGTAAAACAATTTAGAAATAAGCTTAAATACTTTGAATTTTGATCCGACAACTCTTGTCAGATTCGGTGCAGCCTGTTGCCTGCGGCTGCGGCAGGACGTTACGTCGTTAGCCAGCCCAAGCAAGGCCAGGCCCAGGGCAAGGTTGCCCCGGGGACCCCGACACGTCTTCAGACGTCTTCATACGTGTTCGGGTTGCCGCAGTAAAGGGCAAGGCAGCTGTTTGCTGACGATCCACGGGCACGGGCCGGGGACACCGGTAAATTGCAAAATTATTTTATTTGTGGAACCGTCATTGTGAGAGTGAGAGAGATTTACTTTCAACTTCAAGTACGGTACCGTATACTCACGTTTTTGTCTCACCTGCGAAGCAAAGTGAGACTATAGGCGCCGCTTTTCCGACGGCGACGGCGGCGGCGGCGTCAACATCAAATCTTAACCTGAGGTTAAGTTTTTGAAATGACGTCATAACTTAGAAAGTATATGGACCTAGTTAATAAAACTTGGCCATAAGGTTAATCAAGTATTACTGAACATCCTAATAGAGTTTCATGTCACATGACCAAGGTCAAAGGTCATTTAGGGTCAATGAACTTAGACCATGTTGGAGGATTCAACATCGAAATCTTAACCTGAGGTTAAGTTTTTGAAATGTCATCATAACTTAGAAAATATATGGACCTAGTTCATGAAACTTAGACACAAGGTTAATCAAGTATCACTGAACATCCTGCATGAGTTTCACGTCACATGACCAAGGTCAAAGGTCATTTAGGGTCAATGAACTTTGGCCGAATTGGGGATATCTGTTGAATTCCCATCATAACTTTGAAAGTTTATGGATCTGATTCATGAAACTTACACATAATAGTAATCAAGCATCACTGAAAATTTTGTGCAAGTTTCAGGTCTCATGATTAAGGTCAAAGGTCATTTAGGGTCAATGAACTTTGGCCGAATCGGGGGTATCTGTTGAATTACCATCATAACTTTAAAATTTTATTGGTCTAGTTCGTTAAACTTGGACATTAGAGTAATCAAGTATCACTGAACATCCTGTGCGCGTTTCAGGTCACATGACCAAGGTCAAAGGTCAATGAACTTTGGCCGAATTGGGTGTATCTGTTGAATTACCATCATAACTTTGAAAGTTTATGGATCTGATTCATGAAACTTGTACATAAGAGTAATCAAGTATCACTGAACATCCTGTTCGAGTTTCAGGTCACATGATCAAGGTCAAAGGTCATTTAGGGTCAATGAACTTTGGCCGAATCGGGGAAATCTGTTGAATTACCATCATAACTTTGAAAGTTTATTGGTCTAGTTCGTTAAACTTGGACATTAGAGTAATCAAGTATCACTGAACATCCTGTGCGCATTTCAGGTCACATGACCAAGGTCAAAGGTCAATGAACTTTGGCCATATTGGGTGTATCTGTTGAATAACCATCATATCTCTGTAAGTTTATTGGTCTAGTTCATAAAAAGTGGACATAAGAGTAACCATGTATCACTGAACATCTTGTGCGAGTTAGAGTAGTTTTCAAAGTCAGCACTGCTGCTATATTGAACTGCGTGATGCAGGTGAGACGGCCAGAGGCATTCCACTTGTTCTATTTAAGGAGCACATTTCTAAAGTAGAAATTATAGATCTAGATCTAGGCCTAGAAAGGCTAGATTAATTGTCAGATTATTTTCTGACGCAAAAGATTCTAGGAGTAGGATGAACCCGCTCAGTAATGCACGAGCCAAGAGCGGTTGGTAATACAATCACTCACTAGCCCTAGGCCTATATGATCTAGATGATAGATCTATATATGATCTAGGCCTAGATCTAGATGTACATTCATGCATAGGCGGCGGGGGGGGGGGGACGTGTCCCCCCTTTAACTTTAGGTGGGGGAAGGTCCCCCCTAATTTTTTTTGATGGGCCTAGATCTAGGCCCCTAAATTTTTTTTTTTTTTGCTTGTCAATTTTTTTTCCTGCGTTTCCCCCTAAATTCACGTGGACCCCCCTGAAACGTGTGTTGTCCCCCCTAAAATTTAGGTTGATGACTTTTTTTTTGCTTGTCGAAAATTTTTGGTTAGCAACTCCTAAAGGCTAAAATTTAGGTTGATAGGCCTAACCTTTTTTGGGGGGTGCTTGTCCAATTTTTTTACCTGTGTCCATCCCAAAATTTTAGGTGGATACCCCCTAAATTTTTTGGCTTCCGCCGCCAATGCTATCATGTAGACCCCTATGCTAGATCTAGATCTATAACTGTTAGATCTTGATCTAGTTTGATTAATTAAAAAAGGCAATAGCTTAGGGACCTGGATGAGCAGAGGCGGTTAACTTATAGTCTAGGGGCCTAGACCCAGACTCTGTGTCTGAATAGTATTAGTAGTCTACATAGTACATCTACTAGATCTAGGCCTACATAAGTCATAACATAAAGTTAGGTCTACATAAGCCTTAAGGTTCAGTTCTGGACGCAGGATCTTCTGTTCCTCTGTTAGGCTCTAACGTTATGTCTAGCTCCCGTTGAAAAACAGTGACAAGTTGATGGTCTAATATCACTGTGACATCACGCTAAAGAATTGGTCTAGATTTTGATCTTAATTGGTTTTTGGTAAAATGCTTTTTTTGTGGGAGTGCCTATCTAACTTAGTTAGAGTCTAGAAAGTTACACGAACCGATCCAGATATTTCCATGAATGACCTAGATTCTACTAGATCTAGGCCTACGGTATCCTATTGCCAATGAATAGGGGGTAGAGCAGTGGATCCTACTAGAGATCTAGTAGAAGGCCTAGATCTATTGGTCTTGACTTCGCACCTTCAGAGGCCAGAAGACCGAGAGGTGAGTCTAGGGCTGGCCTGGGCTAGGGGTTGTCATGGTTGTATAAAATGGCTACAGATTTTAGCTCTATACCATATAGATCCAGATCTAGGTCTAAACTGAAAAGAAATGCAGAATGAAGCACTTTTTACGAGACAGATATAAAATTCCTTTTTTTTATAGATCAGATGAGATAGTCTACATGTACATGTATATATGGCTCATCCAGTCGTCCTCTCTGTAGGCTTTCCCTGAATCAATCGCTAGCAAACACCAATAAGATGTTGGCAGTAGGAAATAACCTGTAGGTTGACTCTCGTTGATATATGCCTAGATTCTAGATCTTGATCTTGATTGGATCCAAAGGGCAAGTAAAGTTATTTGTGACCTGTGGCTTATGTTCATTGTTAAACCTATTCTAAGTTTTTCTTCAAAGCAGATATCTGGACTCGTCTCATATTTAGATGCATCTAGTTGAATATCCCTCTTTCTGAGATTCTTGTTTCGTTTTTTTTAATCTCAGAGTTATTCATCATGCCATTACCAGCTACCGATGATTATTCAGCCGTACAGGCTTACTTCACAGCCAAGGAATGGGCAGAAACTAGTGATTATGAAAAACTACGTCTCAAGAATATCAAGGAAAACTATGAGATGATGATAGAAGTCGGTAAGTTGACCATCATGATTAAAGTTTAGTCTGTAATGCAAACTTTGCAAGTGAACTCCTCTTCTTGGCTTATATTCAAGAGTGTCAGTGCCACATGTACACTACCTCAATCAATTTCATTTTTTTCAAAGGAAAATGGAAAATGGCTTTTAATCCATAGAATTGCTATGGGATACACTTGTTGAATATTTTCAGGTTCTGCCGAGGTATTTCTCGAGCCACTTGGGTGGGAATGTCAAATGTTCTTTGGGTTAAGTAACAACTTGGTTTAGAAACCAAGTCTCTTATTTTGGGGGATTATAAAAGGAAACACTTAAGACTTTCAGATTCATGTTGTTGTTTTAGCTTTAATATACAGCGCCTATCATTCACCAGTGAATATTTGTGCAAAGTCATGTCTAACAAAGTCATAGTCTTAATTTCAGGGAAGGACATTCATTTAATCATCATCAGGAACAATATAATTGCACAAATACATACCAATTTTAATTCTCAAACAAATTGCATATTACAAATAGAATACCTAGAGAATACACCAGCAAAAAAGGCAAAATTGATGGTTTGGTGACCCTGGTGATGATGCATTTGGCAATCTTACTCGTCCCTGTTGACCAATAGGAGTTGACAGTCTTCTTGGCACTCTTATTGATCAATGGTATTGATCCTTTTTACATTAAGTTACAATGTCATGTGTGTGTGTATATCTATTTGATTACCGGTAAATTAAACATTACCAGAGGTGACAATCCTTTAGGATTGTAGAGAAACATACCCCATGATTTTAAAATTGCCAGAGGCAGAAAGAAAGAAGAAGGAGGAAAAAAAACAAAGCAAAGGAGAAAAAGCATAAAGAGAGAGAGAGTTATAGTTAAGCAAATAAGTACTTCATAAATTATTCACTTGAGAAAATCATTTATGAAGAATTGATTGGCATGATATTGCATATTGCATTTTCTATTCATGCAGAACTTGTGCCATTACATTCTAAACAAATAATATCAGTCCAGCTTTCGATATCCACATAACTGCATGCAGTCTACAATTCATGCAAAACTAAATGTGTCCTTTCCTTGCATTTCATTTCATATCTTACATATATCCCGTTACACTTTTACATGCACATGCATGCAGGACTTGATGTGGGTCCCCCGGAATTCATGCGACCTCGTCGTGGGAGAAAGAAACAGATCGTTGAAGAGAGCGATAGTGAGGATGAGGAATGGAAACCAAAACGGCAAAAGAAAAAGTCAAGAGGTATGTGTTTATGTATATTAAAGAATGAAGTAAAGTAAAAACAAATAATGTCAGTCTCTATCTCTGGTTTATATCCACATGTCTCTATGCAGTCTACATGTACCATCTACCATTTGACCTGCATACTAATAACGTCATTTCATCTAAAATATTTCTACAAAAAAAATGAACTTATTATTGCGCTTTTTACTATTAGATATTAACTTAGCAAAGCACATAAGTATCTTGATATCTTTCATAGAAAGCACATGAGTATCTTAATATCTTTCATAGAAAGCACATAAGTATCTTAATATCTTTGATAGAAAGCACATGAGTATCTTGATGTCTTTAGTAGAAAGCATTTGAGTATCTTAATATCTTTAGTAGAAGGCATATGAGGAACTTAATACTCTAAAGCACTTGAGTAACTTAATAATATTAGATATCTTAATATCTTCAGTAGGAAGCACATTGCTATACAGCGCATTACTAATTTAACATTTTTAGAAGAAACTAGAAAGCATATTAAGTTAACAATACTAAATATTTTAGATGAAATGACGTTATTAGTTTGCAGGTCAAATGGTAGATGGTACATGTAGACTGCATATCGTCGGTCTTATGCCAAAAGGGCCTTAACCCGATTTTAGGGGTTCTGAATATTTTATAATAAATTTAACACATTTCATGTAAAACTTATGAGTATTAGAGAGGCCAAAACCTTTAAACGCCATTATCTCGGAATGGCCAAAAGCAGTTAAGGTCCTTTTGGCATAAGGCCGACGATATAGACATGTGAATACTGAAAATATGAAGTTACTCAGGTGCTTTCTACTAAAGATATTAAGTTACTCATGTGCTTTCTACTAAAGATATCAAGATACTCATGTGCTTTCTACTAAAGATATTAAGATACTCGTGTGCTTTCTACTAAAGATATTAAGATACTCATGTGCTTTCTCCTAAAGATGTCAATGTACTCATGTGCTTTCTACTAAAGATATCAAGATACTCATGTGCTTTCTACTAAAGATATCAAGTATCTCATGTGCTTTCTACTAAAGATATTAAGTTACCCATGTGCTTCTACTAAAGATATTAAGTTACTCATGTGCTTTCTATTAAAGATATTAAGTTACTCATGTGCTTTCTACTAAAGATATCAAGTATCTCATGTGCTTTCTACTAAAGATATCAAGATACTCATGTGCTTTCTATTAAAGATATCAAGTATCTCATGGTCCTTCTACTAAAGATATCAAGATACTCATGTGCTTTCTACTAAGGATATTAAGTTACTCATGTGCTTTCTACTAAAGATATTAAGTTACTCATGGGCTTCTACTAAAGATATTAAGTTACTCATGTGCTTTCTACTAAAGATATCAAGATACTCATGTGCTTTCTACTAAATATATTAAGATACTCATGTACTTTCTACTAAAGATATCAAGATACTCATGTGCTTTCTACTAAAGATATCAAGTTACTCAAGTGCTTTCTACTAAAGATATTAAGATACTCATGTGCTTTCTACTAAAGATATTAAGATACTCATGTGCTATCTACTAAAGATATCAAAATACTCTTGTGCTTCTTCTAAAGGTATTAAGATACTTGTGTACTTTCTACTAAAGATATTAAGATACTCATATACTTTCTTCTAAAGATATTAAGTTATACACATTAAGGTTTAGATAAAAATTATGTCATTACTCAATATTTTCAAACATTTTAGTTGTAATTTTATTCAAACATGTAAAAAGGTTTTTGTTTTTGCTTTATTGGTGTCTAGGAACTTTCAGTGCACCATTTAAAGTTCCAGTTAAACCAAACAAGCCAGTTACTGCAAAGAAACAACCTGTTTCCAAACCGGTAAGTATCAAAAAGTGAAATGTACATGTAGAGCTGCAGAATATTTGGGAAAGGGGGGGGGGGGTGCTGGGGCTTCGGGATGCTTCACCCCAGGCACTAGGCCCCTTAGAAACGTAAAATAAAATAAAATAAAATAATAATGACATAGTCATATACGTAAAAAAAAAACCAATTTTTTTGCATGGTTTAATAGCCCCCCCACCTTAATTCTCAAACCATTCTCTACCCCCAGCATTGGTTTGGTTATACACTAGGAGAGCAAAAGAAGTCTTGGTGGATTATAAACAATTTTATACACTTCATCACTAACACTTTTGGTCACAGCACCAATACAGTACTTGTTTAAACATGCAAAGTCGAGAACAAGTAGTTGAGTTCACTGCTCATGTGCTCCATCAAGGGCAGATCCGGATTTTTCTAAAAGGAGGCACAATTTCCAGAGGAAAAATTTGTTACTGTCTATCTATACAGTTAGATCAAAGACGCATTGAAACATTGACGCATTACAACAATACTGGAATTGCAAGTAACAGCAAGCAAGGTGTGAGTCCCTGTGTGAAATAAAATTCTATAGTAATATTTGTTGCAACCAAAGAAAAAAAGTAGGCATTCACTTTCAAAGTGGGGGAGGGATCACACTTTCATTTTAATTGCATTTTCACAATACAAATTGTATTGTGCCTCTCAAGGGGGGGGAGGGCTGCATGGGCCGGCTTTGCCCCTCCCCCTGGATCGCCAGTGGATACCATGAAATATCACAGGCAATATTAAATCATATTTTTTACAACATTACTGGAAATTGCTGATGACATCGAGCAATGTATGAGTTCCCGTGTGAAATCAGATAATGTAGTAATATTTTGTTGCAATTTCATTGTTTCAATGCATCTTTTCTGTAAGTGTATAGATTGACAGTAACAAATTGCAACCTCTGTTTTTCTCTCCCATTATTAATTTTGATGTAATATCTCTCTCTCATAGCACACTGTAACATCAGGAACTGTGTACGATGATGATGGCAATCCGCTTGATGATGCTCAACATGTCGGAGGTGAGCGAATCATTGATCTTCTTGAGTGGAAGGACTATGATGAAGCTACTCAGACTCAAACCAATCCATCATCATCAGGTGATCAGGGAGACTGGTCAGGTGATCTCAACACTCAGTCATGTGATCAGAAGACTGAGCAAACCTTAGCAAAGGATTCTCCAGGAAGTTACCAGACTCCCAAGCAATCCCAATCATCTTGTATGAAAGTTGGCGGACGAGCTGGTGGAAAGGCAAAGTCTATGTCTAGTAAGAAAAACTTCCATTTTCACATACCTACAATCCAGCGTCTAAGTTTCAAAGGGAAGCAATCCCAAGTATTTATTGGGAATGACTTCAATAAACCTTAATTTCCTTTCAGATTTAATACTGATGCTTACATATTTTACATAATTTCATTTTAAAAAATAACACCACATATGACTAACTTGAGTGTTTTATTTCAACAATAAATTAATGGCAAAATGTACTGTTTATATTGTTTTCATTTTGCAGGATTTAAAGTTTTGTTGAAAGGGGGATCCAAATAGTAGCAGTAAATTCTACTAGTAGTGAAAATAGGTCTATTAGGTCTAGTTTATTTATTTATAAGTTTTTTTTTACTAGGGTGACTCCATCAGTAATTGACATACTGTTGTCGGTGTCCTTGGAGGCACTACAACGAAAATACAAATATAATAATGAAAAGTATACAATGTGAAGTTACGACAAATTCCCTCTGTAAAGAAGAGAACAACACAAAGGACCAGTTTATAAATTCAGGCTAGTATAACACCAAAATAGAATACTTAATTGGGATTCTGATTGGGCATTGCTTAAATTTTCATTTCATTAAAGTTGAAATCCTAGATAATCGTAGAAATGAAGTATTCTTTGTGTGATTATTTCAGAAGCAAGAAAGAACCAACCTCAGCCATCTCCCCGACAATCTAGATACCCTCGTAGATCTGTGACCCGTAAGTGCTATAAAGAAGAAGATGTCCCTGACGATGATCATTATATCTGTAAGTAAATGAATTTACATTAGAGAAAATCCTCAGACACATGGTTACACTCGTAGACTAGTGACCCAGAAGTGCCATAAAGAGATGACCATGATGATGATCATTATACATGTATATGTAACTGTAAGTAAATAAATTTACATTAGAACAAATCCCCAGACAATACAGTTAACCCCATATAGGGACCCGGAAGTGTAACAAAGAGGGAGATGAACCTGGTGATGGTATTGAAATTTTTGACAAAATAACACCCATCATATTGGTAAATTGCCAATTCATCCACTGCCAACTCGTCCACTCAAAACATGTTTTAACTTCATTTAGTCTAATGTCATTCCGTCCATTAACATTTCGCCTAACAACCTTTTGGTCCGATCATCACTTCGTCTACTCAATAGTTCTTCACTTCGTCTCATAACCAGTTGGTCTTATATCCATTTTATTTCCATTCATTTTAGCCCAATTAATACTAAATAGACTAAATGGCTATTGTACCAACTGTTTATTAGATGAAATGATGAGTAGACAAAATGGCAATTAGACCGTGTGGATAGCAAGAAAAACCAATGGTAGACAAAGTGATAGTAGGTGAGTTGGCAATTGGATGAGTTGGCATTATACCATTGAAAATAAACCATCGTATCTCACTTCACAACGGAAGGTTAAGCCTCAGTGTAAATGAATATCACACCAAGATCTCAAATTCAGTGATTTTCAAGTAATAAGTGAAATTTCTAGTTACTTTATACATCTTTTCTATAGATTGTGAAGATTGTCATGAGGTTTTTGAGGGTGCGTGTTCCAAGCACCCCTTGCCATCATCAAGAATTAACCCATTTCAATAAACTTCGGAGATGAATTAATTCACTGATTCTACTTCCTTTAGGGGTGTTTCTAGATTCTTACATTATCTATTTAAAATGATGTGAGGACTGTCAAGAGGTTTTTGATGACAATTGTTTCAAGCATCACACACTATCATCAAGGATTACCCCATTACAATAAACTCTGCTGAGATGAATTCTATGTTTGTTAAATTCAGTGTTTGATAGTGATGTGTCTAACTTCATCTTTTCTTAAGATTGTGAGGACTGTCATGAGGTCTTTGAGGGTGAGTGTTCCAAACATCCCCTCACCATCATCAAGGACAACCCCATCCCTAAAGGCTGCAAGGACAGAGCAATAAAGACTCTACCAGATGGTCTACTGGTCAAGCAGTCATCTATACCAGGGGCTGGTCAGGGAGTCTTTGCTACCAAGTTCATTCCTAAAGGACATCGGTTTGGTCCCTACGATGGTGACATCGTGGACCTAGAGACTGGATATGACAGTGGATATTCTTGGGAGGTATGTTGCTTTTCTTAGTCTTATTTGCATAGACGTACTAATAGATCTATACTTACAGTGTAATTCTAATCTAATTAAATATTTCACGTACATCAGAGCCATTCTCCATGAACTGAGTATTTACAATACAAGTGTACACTTCATGTTCTTGAATGTATTAGTCATGATTTTACATTAAAAACATTCATGTATGTAAAATTGTTCAGTCAGTATTTCACCATTGGGGAATTATGGTTCTTGATTTTTTCCTTCTCCCAATGCAAGTTGACTGAGTAGGGGGTAGGGTAGGATACAAGCTTTCCAACAGGGTCAAAACCAATCTTATTCTCAAATATTTTAATTGTAAAAAATTGTTTAGTTTCTAAAGACTATATTCAGGAATTCCATACAAAGCATTTTGTTTGGAAAATAAAACAGTTGTACTTCCAGCTTAAGATATGAGTTTATTGTCTGCCTCATCGTTTGTAAACCATGAACGTTGATTATCAGAACTGAATTACATTATTACTACTATCATCATCATCATCATTATCATCTCATGTTTATATAGTTCAGTTTAATATGTGTTCAAAATTTTCACAGTCACAACGTTTTGTATTTGCATTTATACAAAGATCTGCACAGAGGGTAAACCCCACCACTATGTTGACAGTAACAGTGAGCTGACAGGCAACTGGATGAGATACATCAACTGTGCACGCAATGAGGGCGAACAGAACCTTGTAGCATTTCAGTATCTTGGTGAGATCTACTATCGTACCTTCAAACCAATCTGTCCAGGAAGGGAGCTACTGGTCTACTATGGGGAGCAGTATGCTAAGGATCTTGGTATCACATCACAGCTCAATAAACTCACCGTTGAAACAGGTATATGTTTTGAAACTTCTCATCAGTCACATGATCGATGAATCTCTTTTCAGAGCTTACATTTATGAAAGTCACAAAGAGGCTTTGAAATTGAAATATTGTAGTCTATACCAATATCGAGTAGAGCAAAATGAGATAAACTGGGAAAGAATAGATAATGATCAAGACAAGAATTGTTCCTTATTAAGAAAATTTAATGTAATCATGGTATAAATCAATAAATGGTATAAATCAATCATGTTCTATTTAAAGATCATTCTTACAGTATCATTTTCAACTATGTATCTAAAGGTAAGTAAACTGTGTGTAGCCTTTCATTCATAATGTGTAATAATAGCTAGTCTTAATGTTAAAATATATCTTTTGAAATAACTATCAATAATAAAGAGAGTAACTAAGCCTGCAATTTTACTTGTATATAGAAGTTCCACTTTTCTTTAGAGAAAATGTACTACTTAGTAACATAATGATTGAGGTATTTGGGTATAAAACGTAGTGAATTAGTGTTATTCCAATGGGCAGAAATTACAAGACCACACTGCTCATAATGTTACTTTATGGGTAACAAACTGGCCAGATTTGGTAGTCAAGGACTTGAAATGGCTGCTGTTTTATATATGCTTTAAAGCAAGGTCAATTAATTGTGTATTTTTATTTAAAGGTCAAGTCCACCTCGGAAAAATGATGATTTGAATCAATAGAGAAAAATCAGACTAGCACAATGCTGAAAATTTCATCAAAATCGAAGGTAAAATAAGAAAGTTATGACATTTCAAAGTTTCGCTTATTTTCAACAAAATAGTTATATGAACGAGCCAGTTACATCCAAATGAGAGAGTCAATGATGTCACTCACTCACTATTTCTTTTGTTTTTTATTGTTTGAATTATACAATATTTCAATTTTTACGAATTTGACGATTAGGACCTCCTTGCCTGAAGCACAAAATGTTAAAATAATGGAATTCCACGTGTTCAGGGAGGAATGAAACTTCATTTCACATGACAATGATGAGAAAATAACAATATTTCATATTTCATATAATAAAATACAAAAGAAATAGTGAGTGAGTGATGTCATCAACTCTCTCATTTGGATGTAACTGGCTCGTTCATATAACTATTTTGTTGAAAATAAGCGAAACTTTAAATTGCCATAACGTTCTTATTTTACATCCGATTTTGATGAAATTTTCAGTGTTATGCTTGTTGAATTGTTCTCTTTTTACTCAAATCAAGTTTTTGTTGGGGTGAACTTGTCCTTTAATTAAGGTGTGATTATTTTCTCATCTCTAGCCATTTTAGATTCTGGACTCTATAGATGTGAGTACTGTGGATCGCTCTATGCTATCCCTCTGGTCCTGGCAAGGCATCTCAAGTACAAACATGGTCACCATGGTATTGTCCCAACAGCAGACACACCAAAGGAAGATATTCTACAGTTCATCAAAGGAGAAATACAGAAACCAACTCAATCTATAAGTAGAGTTATGAGAATAAAGGCTGGTGGTGGTATAAGGAATAATACCAGCAAACGTATGTCAAATGGTATAATGACAAATGATTCTATACATGCTTGTAGTTCTGAAATGAAATGCATTGATAAAGATAAGATACTTAAACATACAACTTGTCATGGTAAATTTGAAAGCACAAATAAGGATGACAATGCTAATGATAGTAATAAACAATGTAAGGAATTCCATAGTCACCTTTCAAAAAATAAAGAAAATCATATATGTGAAGGGCCGTGCACAAATGAGCATCCAACAAGACTTAAATACATTCATACAGGTGCAAAGCACCATGTATGCAATCAATGTGGGAAGGCATTTAGCCTCATGGGTAATCTTACGAGACATAAACGAATCCATACAGGTGAGAAGCCCTATGTATGTGATCAGTGTGGTAAGGCATTTAATCGTGAATTTAATCTCACAACACATAAACGAATCCATACAGGTGAGAAGCCCTATGTATGTGATCAATGTGGTAAGGCATTTAATCGTGAACATCATCTCACAAGACATAAACGAATCCATACAGGTGAGAAGCCCTATGTATGTGATCAATGTGGTAAGGCATTTAATGTGGAAAATAATCTCACAACACATAAACGAATCCATACAGGTGAGAAGCCCTATGTATGTGATCAATGTGGTAAGGCATTTAATGTGGAAAATAATCTCACAACACATAAACGAATCCATACAGGTGAGAAACCCTACGTATGTGATCAATGTGGTAAGGCATTTAATCTTGAAGATAATCTCACAACACATAAACGAATCCATACAGGTGAGAAGCCCTATGTATGTGATCAATGTGGTAAGGCATTTAATGGTGAAAATAATCTCACAACACATAAACGAATCCATACAGGTGAGAAGCCCTATGTATGTGATCAATGTGGTAAGGCATTTAATCAAGGAAGTAATTTAAGAGTGCATAGATCAAAGTGTCAAGGTGCAAACACACAGTGCAATAACAAACCTGTGCAGTCTGAAATGAGCAACATCAAAGCCAATGAAATATAAGTTGCAATTAAACATATGACAATGAACTTGCATTTATGAATACTCTGAATTGAAAATAAATAAAACATTTTAATATTTAATAGTGTTTTGATATTCAGTGTTTAACATTATACAGAAAATAAATAGAGAGGATATGTTTGTCATAGAATATCAAAGTTCAGAAGTTTCTAATTTGCTTAAAATATATTTACAATTCTGGCAACAACTTCAATTAACAAGTCCCCCTATACACAAGTTATTTTGTTCTTTTAATGCAGTTCCATTTCCATATAATTTGCATAGTATATTGAATTTGCTTCTGTCTAATCCAAATCTGCTTAATTTCATTAATGGCACTTTAATACATGCACATGAGTACACTCTTCCGTTTGTTTGTTATTTAAGGACAAAATACCAACCATTGTATTTTACAGGTGTCTATTCAATACATTTGTAAATTTCAAGTACATTTCAGCTGAAATTTACAACCTGTTGTAGATTACATGCTTGTGATATGTTAATTTCACTAGCATAATGACCTACTCTAATATGCACAGTACTGCATTACTTATTACATTCATTTCAGTTGCTTCATTAATACCTTGGTCACATTTGCTCTACGGCGGCCACACGGCGAGTCGAAAACAGCCGTTTTATTAATTTTAATTCAAACCACCTATTTTGTAGCTGGTACACAAAATGTTAAAACGGCTGTTTTCGAATTGCCGTACGGCCACCTTAGAGCAAATGTGACCGATGTATAACATGCAATATATTTCTAATGTGCTGTTTAACAGAAACTATGAATTTGCTAGCATTGATTGGCAAATGTATACTTTAGAAAATTAAGATAAAAAATACATGTATTCATGTTTACATCTTGAAACACCGTTATTATCTTCAATTCGTTTTGAATGAGGGAGATGATTCTTTGTTTTTGAAAAAAAAAAACACTAATCTATGTATATAACCAATACATGTAATGTATTGTAGTGTTACATGTACCGGTGTATCAAATTTTATCTTAGAAGTGTTCTGAGTTATCAATAGGATTAGATTTTCCCCAAAAAATGTGTAAATGTGTTTAAAAAAAGTGTTGAAAACTATTCAAAGCATGTGTTGATAGTGTAGGTTTTAATGTATTTATGAGCTTTCTTCAAGGTAATATCTGAATAGTGTATTATTTGTACATATTATCGTCGGCCTTATGCCAAAAGGGCCTTAACCCGATTTAGGGGTTCTGAATATTTTATAGTAAATTTAACACATTTCATGTAAAACTTAATAACTTAACACGTTTATCGAAATTGGCTTCAAAAGCAAAAAAACGACCACAAACTTTTGATTATTAGAGAGGCCAAAACCTTTAAACGCCATTATCTCGGAATGGCCAAAAGCAGTTAAGGCCCTTTTGGCATAAGGCCGACGTTATGCTATATAAAGTTTGGAAAAAGTGGAAGAAATAGAGTAATTGGAATAGGAAGAATACAATATATTTATTGGAAGAATTTAAAGCAACATAAAATGATGAAATATCAATTTTAGTCAGTGGAATTTAAAGTGGATCAAATTTATAAGAAAATATGTGCAAACTTTCAAAGATAAAGCTAAAGAAATTAGCAGACAAAATGTGTATGCTATATTACATCTATACCAGTATACTAAAAGCAGAAAATTTAATCACAGAGCTATAGCGCTTGATGTTAACCCTACAGGAAGTGGGGGGATTGAATCAACCCTCCATGACATTTTCCCCGACCATTCTGCTGCGCAGCTCTCTGACTTTTTTTATCTTAAAGTCTTTCGAATCTTTTGAGACCAAATTTATGATGCCTAGGTGTGCAGGTATGCAGGAGGGGGGGGGGGGGGCATAACCCTTTCCCATTGTTTCCCAATCATATATATGATTATGCAAAGGACCTTAATTATAATACATCAGAGAGTGAGTAATGAAGTGCAGAGTATAGACAAAATAACAATTTTGTGAAATGTAGCAAGTTTATTACATTGAGTATCATAATGATTTTGTTTTAAACAAACTGTTATTATGACAAGCATTATTTATATTGTGTATTTAGAATCATTGTCTTACACTTGATTCGATTGAAATATATTTAAATTGAAGACAGTTAAACATGTATTGTAAAAAAAAATGGCGTATATATAGTTTGCAGGCGTGAAAGAAGAGCCTTAGGCCCTATTAAAAAGTTTGTTCAAGTGTAAATGTATTTTTTTTATTTCCGAAATATTTCACTTAGTTATGCTATCTAATAATAAAATGATATATTTATATAGCACTGCCATTATATAATTATACTCTACTGCACCTACCCATGTTGCTTATTTATTTATTTCAAATATTTATACTACACACTAAAGATAATCCATAAATGCATTTATATTGGGGTATGTTGACAGGAAGAAAACTTATCAATGAATGCTTACCTTAACCCTAATTCTCCCTCAACAATTTTCGCGATATATCTGCTGCGCGAAATTTTTTCACCTCGCAGCTCACTGACTTTTTACATTCAAGTCTCGCGCAAATTTTGAGACCAAATTTGTGATGCCCGGGTACGCGGTTACAACATTACGCAACATTATGCAAGTGCATGTCAGACCCAAAATTGCTCATAAACGTGATTTTATGTACAAATCCAATGCAAATTGCGTATTTAGCCAAAATTCATAAATGTATCATTATTTCTACTTTTACTGATTAAACTTAATTAATTTTGCCTTGTTTATGATCAGAATTATGTCTGGAACAATTTCCATTAAGAAAACAATAAAAAAACAAAAAGTAAAAAAACAAAGAAATACATAAGAAATTCATAAAACAATAAAATACATAGGAAAATTTATATCCAAACCAAAGTTTTTTTGAATTACGATTGTTAAGAATGCTTCAAAGAAAATTTTTACCAAAAATTAGCATTCTAGGAGCTTTATTTAGTGAATTAGAGCAAAAAGTATGATTTATGCATAAATTAGCATAATTAATTCATATAAAATAAAATCTCATTTTGGAAAATTTTACCATACAGCCTTGTAGATTACATCGCACACTACCAGCGTGCAAATTTTTGCGTCGCTCGCGCGATCGGCGGCCGAGATCTTAAGGGGGGCCATAATGCCCCCCCCCCCCCGGAATGACAAGAATCAAAATACCCCGGGAGATTTAGGGTTAATCAAGAACTGAAGTTTAAAAGTGTAAATAAGTGGGATTTAAAAAAAAATTCTTATCTGTTATTTGCCATGTGTAGCACTAATATGCCTTTATTGTGTTTAGCGCCACCAAGTGTTGACTTCTATCAATTGTGTTTGGAGTTACGATGAGGTTCTTTTGTAAATGTGTTTAGTAGGGTAAGTGTTAAATGTTAATCTTATATTATGTATTGATTTTCCTGAATTACACCGTAGTGTTACAGCGTTATTGAAATTACAATATGTAGTTATTTCGATTTAAATGTTTTCCTTTTTTAAATATTTAAATGTAGAATTGTGTATGCAGTGAATTCACATTTAGTAATAATGTGATTGCCATTGTTTTGTCAAAAATTGCCATTTATTCATAAAAAGTTCCTGAATTTCGCTGAAAATGAATTCTGTTCATTTGTTCAAAAGTAATCACATTCACATTTGATTGAATTTCAATATCTATGTGCTATACATGTATTTAAAAAGAAGGTTGATGTTCCAGACGTGTTGCTCGTTTACAGTAATTGTCGTTTCTAGCCATTTTTTTAAAACAAGATTGTTGGCGACTACTTGCTGGAAATACGTTCCAAACCATTAAATGCTTTTAACAATAGTTAATACTCATTGTACTGTGTGATTTAGTTGTATAGCTGCATCGGGGGGGGGGGGGGGGGTAGACTTG
The DNA here is from genome assembly GCF_018143015.1 of Lytechinus variegatus. Lineage (NCBI taxonomy): Eukaryota > Metazoa > Echinodermata > Echinoidea > Temnopleuroida > Toxopneustidae > Lytechinus > Lytechinus variegatus. Next base: position 21,220,792 of record NC_054745.1, on the reverse strand, counting down.
TGGAGAAAGTGCGAGAAGGTGAATATTTGGGAAAGAGGCGAGAGAGAGAGATGGAGAGGGAAAGAGGGAAGGGGGGGGGGGGAGAATAAGCAATTAAGCATACCCGCCAACCAGGAAGATTTAATCAGACATAGTAAGATTTGTATCCGTTCAAAATAGGGGAAAAACATATCTTGAGCAAAAATGTATTCATGGATTCGTCGTCTTCCTTTCCTTTTGAATGAATTGACATTTGGCTGTCATTAAACAAGACATCAAGACAGTATGCCAAAGCACTTCAGTCGCCTAACGAACCAAAGATTGAGAAGGCCCGACAAGGTGTATAGGGCAAGACTTATAACAAGCTGAGAGAGTGTGTGTCAGAGCGCGCGAGCCAAATTTGTGATTTTAAAAGAAATTCAAAAAGATGTATTGTAATACCTTTTGACATATTAATAACAGTTTTTCAATTCCTTTTCTTTCTCTTTCTCTTTTTTTTTGAACGTAAATATTAGTGGGGGGGGGCGTTCATGGCCCCAGACCCCATCTACACGACGGTGATGCACCAACTGACGTTACACGTAGGGGAAGGCGGGGTAAGTTGTGACAGTTTTTGCTTTTTGCATGTTAGAATTGATATGATTAATAATCTTTTCGAAATAAGTACCTTGCCTTGAAATTTCATTCTTCTGAAATATTTTCCACCTATATATAACTTTTTACCCCAACACTGAAAGTCATCGTGACCTTTGAAAAAAACGATGTCAAATGGCTCAACTTGCCCCATATATGGGGTAAGTTTGAGCCACCTTTTGGGGTAAGTTGAGCCACAAAAACTATGTACAAATGTATGGGGGGAGAACCAGCATGTCAATTTTTTGTTTAAAGTCTTTTCACTTGCTAATCCTCTATAAATACTAACATCCTGTAAAATGAAAAGAGCAATCATGTAAATTTGCTCCTTTCAGCCTGCATTTCAATCTATTTTTATGGTTTGTTTGTTTTTTAAGATACATTACCATAGGAATTACCATGGCTCAACTTGCCCCATGCTGTTTGGCTCAACTTACCCCAGTCCGAACTTAGTGCGATAATTTTGTATCCACACATTTATTATGCATCCATCATATAAAAGACTATGACAAGAATGGAGATCCATACCTGACTAATAATATTGTTATCATGTCTTTATTATATTTAAAGACGTGTGTGTTTATAAAGCACTTATCTATTTCACACTCTTTTTTACTTTTTTGGCTGAAATTCATATTTTTCCCTCTCAAAAACTACTTTTTGTTTCAAAGTTGAAAACAATGTGGTGGGGTTAGGGGTTATGCTATGGGTCATCAATACATGACACCACCACAATGTCTGACTAATTCATTATTGGCCTGGGGCTGGTGGCTCAACTTGCCCCTATGCTCAACTTACCCCGCCTTCCCCTATAGTTTGCGGGTTCATTCTTGGAGTGTTTAATGATAATTAGCGCGGTTTTTTTTTTAAATTCAATTCAGAAGATAGATAATGGCGACGACATTTAATGACTCCGGGCTTTGTTTTCATCCAAGCTGTAAGGGCTAGGGTTGCAACATGGTTTCATGTGAGGTTAAGGGTAGGGTATATAGGCCTACAATCACTGGCGTACAGACTGGGGAATGGGCTCTTCCCCCCCCCCCCCGAAAAAAATTACGACCACGAAAAAAAGAGAAAAGGAAAGACAAAGGAACGGATGAGGTATAATGACATCATTTTCTTGATATTATGTCAAAATCTATCACAAATTAAAATTTTTGCTCTCTCACAACTTTTAAAAAACTAAAAACCATACAATTCTAAATGAAAAAAAAAATCTGTTATGGATTTGAAATGAGTCTAATTTTTGACAGGGCTGAAACATCATTAAAAAATCTTACGTAATTATGGAAGATATGGAAAAAGTCATGCATGAATGACACATGCATGAGGCCGCGATCAATTTCAAGCTTAACCGCTCACGTTGGCGGTGTCCTGCGTTCATAGTATTATAATATTAGCGTTATAATTCATAAGTTAAGATTATACTCACATTATTATTTTGTACATTCATTATGTGTTTCGACAATATTGTTTATTTCATGGATTATTTTGTATGTTGCATCTAAATATGTCACATTTATTGAATGCCGGGTTGAATGCAGAAATAAAAACAAACAAAACAAAACAAACATTTAATACGAAGCCAGGTGACGTTTTCATTACTTGAGCTAAGGCTGAAACACCTCGCACTTCAAATGCAGAAACGGGAGCACAGCGAGGAAAACGGGGGTAGACTAACTGAATTATAAAAAAATAAAGTGGGGGAAAGGGGGCCTAGATGGGAAGAAAGAAGGAAAACGAGTTCAAATAAGGTCTGGCATAGGTTATTATCCCTAAAATTCATTTGAGAAAAAAATAATCGTCACCATTTTATGCAGTCTTTACGCCGCACCTGAATATTTGACAATTAATTGATATATTCTAGCCAAATTTCTTGAGTATAGATGTCTTGTCATACGTTGAAATTTCAGTTTGTCTATTGATATAAGAGATGGAATATTGATACAAATGGATATTCGCAAAAAATCACTCCTCGGATTTCCCCGTGAAACTATAGCTGCGCCGAGGGCGGTTATCAAAAAGGTACTTACTGCCGTAGTACTTTATTTTGTGCTTCTTTAAAAATGAACAGCTGCTTGAACAAATTTGTTGCACATTGGAACTCGGGTCGTATAAACTTCTTGGTTATACATGCATAGCTCGACATGTCACCATTCTATACAAGCTTCAGTAAGATTTGAAAGGTCTTAACACTACATATCACTATAATAAATGTGTGGACGTCGAAAGCTTTGAAAATGTTCAATGTATACCAGCCATCCAAGCAGACAGGGAAGACAGTGCAGCCCAGTGCACGGGGCAGTGGCGTATCTGACGCGGGTAAGGGGGGGGGGGGGGGGGCGTACTGGTCGTCACTTTAGAGGGCGCATATACAAAAAACTAGTAGGGGAAAAATGGCAAAGGAATAAAGGCACAGAAATTGAACAATACTGAAGATGATTAATACCCCCGTCATATGCTATTACCACTGACGTAAATCCAAGGGGGGGGGGTGGGGATAAATCCACCCACTTTTCGAGGAGGGGGGGGGGAGATGGCCTGTACAAACTTCCCCCCTCCACGACAAGTGTGGGGGGGGGGCAATAAAAACAAATCACAAGAGATAATTGTTTTATTGGTGAAAATTCTTCCTAAAATACCGATTAACAAATAAAACAATATTTTTTAATCATAAAATGCAGATAAAAAGCCTGTTCACCATTTCCAAACGAAAAACTTATGTCCTTTTTATAAATTTGAAAAGAAACCCCCGTTTCTGTCTTTGGGAAGGTATTAAGACGGAATGTCAAAAAATGTAGTTTACGCGCTTATTCGCATTCCGCTCATGCGCGGTGTATGTTCAGTTTTACCGCGCGAGGCTGTTGTATAATGAGTTTGATGTAATAATGCATGTATGTTAGTTTGACTTCATTAAACTTGTCAACTCGTAAAATAGCGAATATAGTTTTGGCATCATGTCCCAGTCTGGTTCAAAACGACGTAAATTGAGCAAAATAACGTCTTTCTTCAGGAGAAGAGATGAGGAGGATCCAAAGGAAGATGTGGCAGAAAATGTCTCAAATGAGTCTACAACTGCCAGTAATACCTTGGTGACATTTACTCTACGGCGCGCCGTACAGCGAGTTGAAAACAGCAGTTATAACATTTTTTGTACCAGCTATACATAGGTGGCTTGAATAAAAATGAATAAAACTGCTGTTTCAACTCGCCGTACGGCCGCCGTTTGTCAAATGTGACCAAAGAAGCCTCAACCTCCGAACCTAGCAGCGACCGACATGACCAGCAAGACCAACAAAGCGTCAACAAACCTGTGATTGTGAATGTCTTACATCTTCATCAGCATGGCAAGCCAAATCATCCAGCATCTACAAACATCCCTCCAAAAGAACGGAAAAAACCCAAAAGTCTATTTCCAAGCAAATTTCCAGCGAATGTGAACAAAGTTTCTTTACCTTATGCCGATTAAAGTCATGGCTTCGGATTTATTTATTCATATTTCACCAGGGTAGCTCATACAACAAAAGTTGATCTTCCATGAGGCCTTGGATAATCTCACCGACAAAGTAATAATAGTAAAATAACAGCAGTGAGTGTGTGTGAGAGAGAGAGAGAAATATGCGTGAAGGTTGTGTGGATATCCGTTAGCTTGAAGTGGATGATTTATTCATGAATTCATTTTGAATGTAATCTGTAATAAAACCATTAAACCATCATGGGGTAAAATAAAATAATATTTGCCATAGGGACATATCAATGACAATTCCTTGCATATCTAAAAACATGATTACAAAAAAATGCCAAAATATTTCAATGATTCCCATCCATCAACACGGATTTACGCCATGCAGTGGCTATTACCATGGTAATGCAGTTTCCAACACATTTAGAAAATTTATCTTGTCTTTACCCAGGGATGAATATTCGTGCCAAATTTTGAATAGTGATATGCATATTCTCTTCAAGTATTCCAACAAAAACTCCTTGTAAAAGATTCTTTTTTCAAACTAAAATGTCATAACTTTTCATCTCTATCTGCAGGTTTGCATTTTGATACCGTTACTCTTCATTAAAGGGATGCTCCGGGCTTAGAATAATTTTATCTAAATAGAGTTAAATTCACAGAGCCAAATGCTGAAAATTCATCAAAATCGGATAACAAACAACGAAAATATTGAATTTTATCTTTTTTAGCAATATTTTGTGAATACATATCACATGAAATCACAATTGTTTCATGTTTTCACACATGACATTGTGTCTCCATGATGAAATAAGTTCCAGCAATAAATGCACTTAATCAGTTGTCGATCCGATTGTTTTAGTTCTTGATTAAAAATTTTTGAATAAAGCTTATTTCATATAATAAAATACAAAAGAGCAAGTGGGGATATGACATCATCAGCCCATTTAATGAATATTCATGAAGACATGTCTAAAACTGTTTCACCGGAATAATGTAAATCTTTGAATTCAATAACTTCGGTATTTCTTATCCGATTTTGATCAAATTTTCATCATTTCCTGTGGAATGGAAAGACGAATTAAAATATAATACCTTAGTTGATGGTTTGAAGATTGAATTTATTTTCTCTAAAAATGTTTTCCAGTTTGAGTCAGTTTGTTCAAAACAGCTGTATAGATCCTGTATAAGCAAAATTGCCGATACTCCTGTCAGTTTTTACAGTCACGGTCTCGAATCATCATATAACATGTCTGAAAAAGAAATTGAGAAAGTATTTTATCGGCCAAGATTTTGCACATTAGATAATAAGCTAAGAGAGTTTCAATATAAATTATTATACAATATTATCTTTGTTAACCACCATTTATATAGGTTTCGATTTGCATCGAGTAATGAATGTTCTTTTTGCGGTAAAGATGAAGAAACTTATAGACATATTTTTATGAATGTGAAATGGTTAAAGTATTATGGAGATTGTGTAGCAATATATTGAAATTTCCGATTCTTAAAAGCTTACAGTGGAAGGATATCCATGTTGGATTCGAAGAGACAACAGAAAATAGACAATTATTAAATCATATCATTTTACTTATCAAATTTTTAATATATCACGGAAGGGGGAATCATGAACTACCAACCGCTGAAGAGATTCAAGTACAGCTTTTTAAAAGTAAAGAAGAAAAGAAAATTGCTATAGAGCGAAAAACATTAACACAGCATTATAAAAAGTGGGAACACCTAAAAAACAATTACGAAGGATGAGAGAGGGATGGTTTTGCGCGGTTTCCACACGTGCAGGGTTGGCTGGTCTGTCTGTTACTATAGACTGCCCTCTTTTCACTACTTTGCTTGTGACTTCTTTCCCTTCTTTCTTTTTCTTCCTTTTCTTTCTTTTTTCTCTTTATTTTCCTTCCTGCTTTTCTTCATTTGTTTTGGTATTTTTTTGTTGTACTGTCTAATTGTTTTATGTCTCTTCTGTGTGTGTCTGGGGGGGGGGGGGGGGTGCACTCGAACCCTTTTCAATTTCTTTTTATTGTAAATTTAATTCAGTGTAATCAATGTTGAGTGATAAATTTTCTACATAACTATTGGATGATTTTGTGAATTTATATTGGTTATAAGTGGTTAATTTTTGTTACTGAATTTATTCACTGTATATGATTATGTTAATACCATGAGTATTTGTACGATGATTTGTTTTGAACTGAATGATTACAAAACAAAAAAATTTGCTCTGTGATGTTTAATCTTCAGCCTGAAGCATCCCTTAAATTCGTACAAACAGTTCTGAAATGTACTTTTTCTGGTTTAATTTTAATCCTTTGATTTGGAGATACAGATCCCTTTCATTAATTTGACAAACAATCATTACAATGACAAATTCGCATTAAGCCGATGAGAAACGTATCTTTTTCATGAAAAATTCAATGTCTACAAATAGTCCTTAAAATATACCCTTTTCAGGTAAGTATGTCAAAAATTTCAGTTTACCCGTCCTGCTTGCATTAATTGTTGAGATAGAAAAGCAACGTGAGATTACTTTTGTCTAAAATGTTCCGACAGCAAGTTTTAATATCCGAGTCAATAATTGTCAGCTCGCGCTATGCGCATGGATTACATAATTACAAAAAAGTGTTTAGAATATTCACTTTCAAGATCTTAATGTAAAACAAAAATGACTCACGCTTTGCGAGTGAGCGATAAAGTGACATTTTATATATGATACAAATCTAATATCATGATCACTTTTGGCATAATATTCAAAGAATCATATTATCCCTTTTCCTTTCTGTTATTTCTTTATATACCGTTCCCCTTGCCAAGAAAAAAAGGGAAAGTACCCATCAAGGCCCCCTCCCTTTCAGTACGCCATTTGTGATTGTTAAAGGCCCTGCAGCTCATCTGTCACGTTCATTGCCAATCCCCATGGCCATGCATATATTAATCAGATTTGACATTGTATCATGTTTGATTGTACAAAATTGATTTATGAGGGTACGTTAGCTTCATCCTATGACTATCAATCACATTATCACAATCCAATAAATCAATCAAGATGTGGTGTAGGTCTTGCGATTATAAAAAAAATTATTACTGTATTTGATTTGATTTATCGATTTCACTTTAACAGTTTTACATGATATAAAGATAACATAACAAAGTCAAACATAATTACATAGACATAATGAATATGCGCCCTAAAGCAATTGTAATGTATTGATTGAATAATTAAATCGCAAAGTTAATGGATAAAATTCCATTGTTTTACATTAACATTTACTTAGCCGGGTATCCGATTCAAATCTGGATATTTGTACGTTTGTCTACACATCGAACTCTTCTTTTTCAGGGGTAAGAAATGAGCTGGAAGTTTATTGCTTTAATCCCCCTCTGTTGCATCTATGCCTATATGCACTGGGGAATAGGAGAGGGAGGGATACTTGCCCCCCCCCCCCTCCCAAAAAAGGGGGTCCTCGACCAAGCCTTGAATACAATGGTTAAACTGATCGGGACCCCGTAACACAAAGGCTAGCGATTAATCGTATGCTTGATTTTTACGATTGATTGTACATTATATTCAATGCAATCAATCGTATAAGACTGTTCTACAATCTTTGCTAAGCTTTGTGTTAAAGGCCCTGGGGGGTGTTTCACAAAGATTTAAGTATGACTTAGGTCGCACTTAAATGTTGACGCGTACATGATATGCAACGCGCAATCTTATTGATCAATACGCAGAAGTGCGCGTCCTCTTGGCATGATCTGACCAATGCTGTCATGCCTTTTATACTGCGCGCAACTAGACATTTAAGTGCGACTCTAAGTCATACTTAAATCTTTGTGAAACACGCCTCAGGTGTGAGAACCGCTTGAGGTCATATTTCAAGCGAAGTAGTTTTTTGCCATTGCAACGGGGATGGTTTCTGCAACATGGTATATCTATTGAAAATGCCCGTCAAATCACAATGAACAGCTGGGAGGCTTTTGTCGAAAGTTGGTGGACCTGGAAAGGCGGCATTTTGGTCACACTTTGCAACCTTGAATATGACAGGCCTACACATTTCAAAACAATTTTGATATGAGTGAAGAAAGAAAATAGTAGGTTAGTTACACAGATATCAAAAGCCTGTCGGACAAATTCGGGCAGCTTAAAGACACCTTGCCCGGAATAGCAGGCGGGAGCGACATCGACATCTACAGGAAACTGGGTATCCTCCTTATATGGTTCGCACACATGGAGATCGTACTGGACGAAAATCACCAAATATGTCGCTTGTCCAGAATCAAGGGCCCGATGCATAAAAGTTACTATTATGGTCACTTTGCCATCCAATGGTGACTACCATGGTAACACTGATCAACAATTAACCAATCACAATCAAGGGCTCAATAAAAGTTACAATTGGAAGGCAAAGTTACCATAATGGTGACTTTTATGCAACGGGGCGCAGGACGACACGAATATTTTGATCCACCGATTTTCGACAAAGTCTGCCCAGTCATGAAGGTCTTTTGACAATAGATGCTCAAGAAGTTCAAGAAGGAGTGTGGGACAGGCTTTTGATATCTGTGTAACTAACCTACTATTTTCTTTCTTCACTCATATCAAAATTGTTTTGAAATGTGTAGGCCTGTCATATTCAAGGTTGCAAAGTGTGATTAAAATGCCGCCTGTTCAGATGAAATAATTTCACCGTCGCAGAGGACTTTGCAGAGCATGTTGATAAAACATTATCCCTACCCCCTTCGAAGGTGATGAGTGCTTGGAAAAAAATTAAATAGCTTTCTCGGGAAATCTTCTAGAAGACTAGGATATTCTTCTTACTACCTCTAAACCGCCTTACTGACGTCAGCAATGATGTCACCGACTGCAGATATAGATGTTTGCTACAAATACCGGGTATTTTCGAAGCCAACACACAACTGTTACAACAATCGATGCGCGGCGCAAACAGGGCAAAAATGAACTCCACAATGATGAACCACTCGGACAAATTCGGGCAGCTTAATGACACCTTGCCCGGAATAGCAGGCGGGAGCGACATCGACTCCGACATCTACAGGAAACTGAGTATCCTCCTTATATGGTTCGCACACATGGAGGTCGTCCTGTCCACCCTCGCCATCGTCTTCGGTTCCGTTGTCCTTATCGTAATCGCAACGCAAAGATCCTTTCACAGTGTTACCCATTATTTTATCGCATCTCTGATGTTGGCTGATATGGGCATGGCGTTATGTGTTCTGGTCGAAGGGTGCCTTTTTCTCTCGACCGACTCTCAGATTTTTACTTCTTGCGGAGGCCTTAATAAATACCTACAACATGTAAGATAACTCATACTTTTCTAAAAAACTATTCGTAGCTTTATTCTTGAGTAAATATGTTTGGTGAAAGTTGACTTTATATAATGAAATAAAAACAACAGTAGTAACCATTGTAGACGATCTACGAGACGATATCCACTTAGGCCTATTATGATGTAAAAAATGTATATATAATATATGGATAAAGGGCTTGCGTCATGTTGCTAAAAAAATCACTTGCATAAAAAGTTTATGACTTCTTTGTTGTTGGTTGTACACAAGTCTTTTTATGAACACAGATTACATATCTGGCATAGCGGCTTTGCATTGAGAGACAAGATATTGATGAATTGCGAGCTAGTGGCCTGATGGCTGCTAGTCAGGTGTTAGGTCATTGTTGAGTTTGAGAGGTGTATCGTGTGTGAGTGTTGATGATACACTGTTAAGAAACACAGATTTTAAGGGAAAACCCCTAAAGATTTTGCTGAAAGCAATAACATAATTATTCAGTATTTTTTTAAAAGGAAACAGGTCTGGTAAAAAAGGAAAAATGTGTTTTATTTTAGGAAATATGTAAGATTCCATACACCAACTACCAATTTCATGTAATTTTACACGGTAAAATGTAAGATTAGATTACAGGTGCGCAGTTCTCGAGACTCTGCTGTAGGAACTTCTAAAGGACAACGTAGAAGCCCGTGCCATAGATTCCAATTTTGGGGTGACTTCATTCTAAGATCGATATGTTCCTAGATGCCTAAGCCAAAGTTGCCCTTGCGCAATCTATACCCCCTGACTTTCCATCCCTTCTCCAGGATTTCTTCAGCCTTTGGACCATAAAGGGTGCAATGCTTTGGAGAAGACTGCACTGCAAAAGCTCCGGCGTTGATTTAACACCAGCCCGGAATCTATAAATGTCCACACCAGAGAAGTATTGAAACACCAGTTTGGAATCAAACCGATGCTGTTTTGATACTAATTGGTGTTGTATATCACCTATCTGGTGTTAGACCAAAACCAAAGTGGTGTTGTTGAACACTTCTCTTGTGTGGACATATATAGATTCTGGGCTGGTGTTAAATCGACACCAGAGTTTTTGCAGTTTGGCGATTGTCCAAATGTCCAGTCATGGCTTCCAAAACCTTTGAAGCGTGGGTGAGTCTATCGCCACTCTCTCCAACGCAGATGCTGATCAGGCAGAGCTTGAAGATTCGCAGCTCACACTCTTCTTCTTGTCTTTTCCGCCTTTGTCCACCATGTTTGATAGAAAGAGCCAAGAGGGTATGGACTGAATAACAATAATAATACTTGCTAAAGGCCTGGTCACACCGCCCGAGCGTTGTTGGAGCGGAGAGAAAAAATCATCACCGCTCGCTACCGTTCACCATTTTCGATTTCGATTTTCCCCCAGTTTTGTGAGCGAAATTCGACCGCTCCAATAACGCTCGGGCGGTGTGACCAGGCCTGTGACAGCCTTTATATAGCGCTTAACACTTACTTTCTTATAAGTCTCTAAGCGTTTTACAACACAATTACCCTGGCTTTAGCAGAACAGCTGTATATGCACGTTGCTGTTAACATGGTTATATCATGGGCGGAAATCTGTCCCGAAAGGTAGGGGGGGGGGGCGAATTTTTTAAGTTCAGCCATATTCGATCGGCCGCTCGAAGATGATTTTTATTTGTTTAATTTAAGGGGGTAGTCCCCATTGCCACTTCTTAGCTTTATTCTTGTAAATCAACATAAATATACAACAATATGATCCTTATTCATATAATGCGAGCGCGAAGCGCGAGCAAATTTTTTTGGTGCAAATTTTATGTATTTTTTCCCCTAAAATTTGAACATTCTGGGCAATGTTTGTTATTCTGAAAAAAAGATGTGTATGCAACTAAATAATTACTACGAAAGCAAAGTGCCAGCAGAAATGAACTGAAGGAAAAGGTACCTGTTACACACTGCTTGTAGTTCGCCATGAAGATGTTACAGATTTCAACAATCAAATAATGAGAGCGCGAAGCGCGAGCTGAAATTTTTACCTAATTAGAATGGAAACTCTAAGCACTTTTTGTAACTTAAACATTAAATGTAAATAAATAAACAATGTAAGCGCGAAGCGCGAGCGGAAAATTTCGAGATTTAGACATGAGAACGAGACACTCTATTCATGTTTTGTAAATCATGAAAAGGATGAGTAATTGGGGGTATTCCTCACGTTAATAATGCGAGTGCAAAGTGCAGCAAGAAAATTTTTATATACGTTTAATTTGAACTGATCGAAAAGGTACTTGTTAAGGTCTGGACTGTTTGCACTTAGCCATGAAGACGTTACATATTTCAACAATCAAATAATGCTAGCGCTAATCGCGAGCTGAAAAATTTTGACATTTCTACAAAAAGAATCGAAAATTTTAATCAATTTTTGTTATCGTGAACAGGGTAGTTATATATCTAAACAATTGATGCAAGCGAAGTGCGAGCAGAAAAATTCGAGATTTAGACCTAAAAACGGGACGCTTTATTCATGTTTTGTAAATCATAAAAAGGATGAGTAATAGTAGATCTTTCTACATTAATAATGCGAGCACAAAGCGCGAGCAGAAAATTTGTTGATATCATGATCTGAAACTGGATAATGAGAACCAGTTGAATATCTGAATAAACATGCGCGTGTTTCAGATTTAGACCTAGAATCTAGGTATTCTACACATCTTTTATCATGAAAAATCAAAGCGAGCGCGAGCTTAAACTATTTGATATTCCGATCTGAAAAAAGAGTTAATTTCAGCTTTTTATTTCAAGCACTTTGTAGGAAAATTGTGAGGTGAATATGGATCGCACTTAATGAAGAGCTGATATTTTTCATTATTATTTGAGTTTTGACATAGGACCGGGACATCCTTTATTACATGTCATATGAAAATGATGACTATCTTCCTATTCCTCTTGCTAAGCGCGAGATAAAACAAAAGGGACAATTTAATCATTAAATTAGTATCTTATTTATTAATGCCTAATGAGGGCCTGAAAATCTGATGACATTATGGCTTGAAAACTGGACATTTCAAGCACTTTTTTTAATTATGAATAGAATGCATCAATTAAAATATTTTCTAACCATTAATCGAGCGCAAATCGCGAGCCAAAATCTTTGATAAACTGTTGAGACATATATAACTCGCCAATCAAAATGCGAGCGAGTAGCGCTATCTTATACGCTTTGACAATCAGACTTGAAAAGGATATTTTTCAAATTAAATGGAATACACGAAAATAATAGGTACTTAATAAATCGAAAGTTGCGAGAGCTCAGCGCGAGGAGAAAATGTCAATATTCAGACCATAAAGCTGTCATTTGTACAGAGTACTTTTCAAAAATCAGTTTGTAAATCACACAAATAATGAAAGTTCGATTTCCGAGGTGAAATGTGTATGTATTGTTCAATATGGAGCTTAAATATCAAGTTTGGAAGTCAATATACAGTATATTGACTTCCAAACTTGATATTTAAGCTCCATATTGAACAATCACCTAACGGTCAATGCGAACGCGAAGCGCGAGCGAAAATTTTATATAGTGACATGAAAGAATCTTTATTTTCCAAGTCTTCCTCTAATATTATTTTATTCACTCTGGAAAATTTGACGAGCCCCCCCCACAAAAAAAGGAAGAAAAAAAGATTTTCACCCAAAATATAAGGTCATTTAGTCCAAAATACATGTTTATTTCGAATGTGAATGATGCATTTTTCTCCATCATAAAAGACCAAAAATAGTAGGCGGGACATTTGATATTGTTTCCCCCCTATTTTTGGTAGGGGGAACACGTCCCCCCTGGGATTTTCGCCCAGGTGTTAAAGGAATAAGTTCCTACCAGGTACACATTCACTTCACCTGGGTTGAATGCAGTACAATGTGGACAATATCTTGCTGAAGGAAAACAGGCCATGGCTTGGAATCGAACCCACGTCCCTTAGATTGAACAACTAGAGTCATAGTCACTAGACCACGTCGCCTCCCCCTTTATACCCCCTATTCCCGAAACATGCCTTCATATTTTTGTCAAAATAACATTGTATTTTCTATATTCACACTGAGGACAAACATTATCATATTCTTATACTTTTTTATGTTATGACGTCAGGAGAGTGTTTCATCATTATTTCTGTTTGACAAGTTGTCAAATCTGACATCTTTCCTTGATTTGTCGAGAAGCACTGTTACTATGGTAACTGTCGGATAGCACGTCTGACAAGTGCTTCATGAAACGATCCCCTAAACATCTCGGGCAAATCGTCATGCAGGTCTCTACGTATTCTATTACAAATTTCGTTTCTTTCTAACTCCATGGTTAAAGTGTCAAATATCTGACACCCTTTTTCTTCCGAATTACAGAAATAAATTGTGCACTGTATTCGAAAACTTTATCCACTTGAAACTTCTTTGTTTGAATGAATACTCCACTCTTTTATGTTCTTGTTGTTGTAGTTGGTAGGACCTATTGAGATCGAAAGTTTTTCATTCCATTTCCATTGTTTGATTTTGCACATCTTGATGAAAGCAATAAAGCATTATTAATATTGCAGATTTCTACGTACAAAAATCATACAGTAAGAATTATTTCACAAACCGGTTGGGAATAGCGGGGGCTGCTAAAAGCTGAACTTGTAGGAAGCAGGCAGCACGGGCCTTTGAAAGAGAGAGGGGCTGTGGATGTCAGTTTTCCATTCAATAAACTTGCACACAAAAGTAAAAATAGCCATCCGTTTTAGTTGTTTTTATTGCGTTTTTTGTTTTTTTTTGGGGGGGGGGGGGGTGAGTGTGATTTTCCCTTTGACCTATATAAAAAACGTCCATTCTCTTGTATTAGTCTTATATTATTCACTGAGCAAGAAAAGTAAGTTCGGATAACATTGCCACCCCTCCCCCTTCATCGCCTCTTCATCTTCATATCAAGTCATCCTGGGTCTCGGCTTACAAAGAGTTGCGATTAATCTGATCGATCGCAACTATGGAAAGCCAGCAACGTCAACATCCAAAATACATTGCTTCTTCAAGATAATTAATAGAAATAATGTACATCAATACAATTATCTGTTTTTTGAAAATTCAGCATGCTTCTTTTTGTTTTCAAGGGACATCAAACATATTTCCGAAAGAGAAAATAATGATATTGTCGGATTTCCATATACTTGTGATTGATCGGATTAGCCGTAACTCTTTGTAAGACAAGGCCCAGCGCTACCTTACTTCTTACACTATTTGACCACAATGACATATTTATTGCATTATTTTGCCTTCCCATTTAAACAGGTGGCGTATCAAATGTCCTGCAGTTCTCTCATCCTCCTCACTTTCACCCGATACGATGCCATAATCAACCCGCTCAGATCCATCAACCGTTGGACTACCGCCCGCATCGCATCCGTAATCTGCTTCAGTTGGCTCCGTAAGTCCACCGTACTTAATACGCTCACATCACTTTCCGATCCGGCTACATTAAGCCCGTCTCACACTGTGCGATCCGATTTTTCAAGAAATCGCATTTTGCATTGAATATGACAATTCCAAGAAGTAAGATTATTTTCTTTTAAAGTTTGGCAAATTGTTAAGAAACTAAAATAATATTTTTAATTTGCAGAAACCTTATGATCGGAGTAAAGTCCAAATCGGCTTCAAGTCGCAGCCGATGATGACGTCATAAGCTTTGGAATTGAATTTGTTTTTATTCATTCAGGGAGGCTCTAACTGGACTACATTTCGAGTTCAGTAGTCCTACCACTATTCTGAACTCTGCTCCGTAATATTTTATTAGTTGGAATATCCATATCAAATGTTATCACAATTAATTTGAAATTCGGATCGCAACGAATCTTAGGCGAGACGGGCTTTACGGAGCAGAGATGTAGCCGAGGCCGATAGTACTATAGGCCGATCACTAGACCGCTGAAGAAAGCCTCCCGCAGTCTAGACTCTAAAATTTGTATACGTGATTCCGTGATTCGGGCTGAGGCCGAATCAAAGGCCGGCAAATGTGGCCTCATGACCGGCCTCGATTACATTATGTAAGGGAGTTAAACGCGATTGAATTATACTTTGCCATGCACCGAGAGGTGATTCAGGATCTTATAAACGACCAGGGACTGAATAATTATAATAATTATAATTTAAAATATGAATATGAAGATGTTCCAAAGAGCTAGTGCTGCCACACTCTTATTTTTAATTATTTGGTGATAAAGGGCCATTATAAGGTCCTGAGCTACCACTGTCCCATTGACTATGGTGGCCCAGTAGCAGAGTGCCTGCCCCATGAAGGTCGTGGGCTCGATCCCCAGCCGACTCATAACAAAGATTAGAAAGGTGGGATCTTCTGCTTTCTTGTCAGGGGAATGTTCATAATGTAGGGCGAGCCGGGAGAATAGTTCATCAAGATGAATAAGCTACTTTACGTGAATAGGAATTATGATGATTACTAGAATTATTATCATCATTATTATTATTATTGGTAGTAGTATAGTAGTAGTAGTAGTAAAATCATTATTTTATTGTTAATATCGCTATTATTATAACAAATTATTATCATCATTATCAGAACAACAACAAAAAAGAAGAAAAAGAAGAAGAAGAAAGAAGGAGGAAGAGGAGAGGAAGAAAAGGAAAGTGCAAATTCCGAGTGCGCAACTTGTGGTTGAAAATAAAATTGCGTATGATTCTTAAAGAGTTCAATGTGTAGGATTGGAACGTAAGCTGGCGCGTACAGCATCACTGCATAAATCCCTCTGATGTCGCCTAAAGTTGATTATAGTGTCAACAAACTGCAAAATGTATTCCCTTTTTAATCTCTCCCTACCGGTGCCGCCAAAGATGAAAAGAGATCATTAGTGTGGATCCTAGATCTACATGAATAAAGTGTTCGTAAATATTACAAACCTTTATTCCGAGTTAAATGCTCAGAATTTATCGTTACTAAGCCCACAAAAAGGTTAATGCAGCAGATTTCTACCGACAGTAATACTCTTATTTTTTCATGAATAATTCCAAAGTCACCCAAGTACCGAGCAAAATACGCCTCGTAATAGGCTTATTTGTTTTCTAGTCAATCCTCTGCTAATGTCTCTATGAATACTCTTAAATACTCTAGAAAATCATGAATAGGCCCAGAGACATGGTCGTGGGAAACGAGGCTTTGTGTGTGTTATTTTCCATAGGCAACTGCACCCCTTGGAATTCTGGTAGGTGGGGCTTGTCAAATTTCTCGTGACCAAAATCAACTTCATTTTTACAGTGAAACCCTTTTTTCCTTTTCTTTTTTGCTTGTCAGATTTCTCGGGACCAAAAATGACCTTTATTTTGTAGTGAACCCCTTATTATCTTTTGCTTGGCAAATAACATCTCAGTATCTCTGTAAAAATCGTTCCCAGGGCCCTGCCTAAAGAATTCGAATTCAATAACGAAATATGGTGTAATTGGTCACTATTGGACTATATTGTAACAACAATTGATGACATCACTCACTATTTCATTTGCACTTTATTATATGACATATGAAATATTCTAATTTTCTCATTATCCTGTGAATTAAAGTTTCATTTCTCACTGAACATTGAAATATTGTATAATTCAAACAATAAAAAAACAAAAGAAACAGTGAATGAGGGACATCACCGACTCTCTCATTTGCATGAGGCTAACTTGACTGCATATTTTGTGAAAAATAAGCGAACCTTTAGAATGTCACAACTTTCTTATTTTACATCCGATTTTGATGAAATTTTCAGCATCATGCTTGTCTGAATTGGTTTCGACTGATTTTTAAATCAACATTTTTCTTAAGTGCACTTGACCTTGAATAATAGGGGTGTAAACGTATCAGAGAGGCACAGACTTCTCCTTTAGATCTTTAGATTTATATATATATAATTATATAGGAGCGACTACCCCCAATGCTCCCCAGCCGCCCCCTCTCCTTGTGGAGCCGACTCTGGTAGTTAAGTCACAAAGTCACATGAATGACCATTGTATTTTGCCGATTCTAAATATCTTATTTTTATTTTCACCATTACTGTTATGACCTGGATGGGGTTGGGAGGTTTGGGGAGGAAGACGTGTGGGTTATGGCTATTAAGTTAGCCTTTTCCATACCCAGGCAGCCTCTCCAACTCTCATCCAGGTCTTATTTTCTCTATCATGTACAAGTTTGATTGATCTTGTCTTTGATCTGTTTGTATTCTTTGTCTTTTGAATGCCAAATAAAATAATAATAATAATAATAATAAATCGTTGGTATATACGACTAACTATTGACTAATATCTTTGAACACTAAGATTTTTTGCACCGCAATGGTAGCAGCTTTTTGGGCGTAATCTTGCACTCTTAGTGAATACAGGTGCACTTTTATCACTATTACTTGCTCCAATCAACACTCGTGTGTAAGGTGCAACTTTTCACCTTTTAAGGTTAATAATACCTGACAATAATATTAAGGTTGGTTCAAATTTGTACCTTTATTAGTACATGGCTTATCTATCACTGCGCTTAATGTCGCTTACTGCATATTTAAAGGTGCAAAAATGAACATACACTCATATCGTCGGCGCGGCGGTCATCCGAACCGTCGTATCACATACGACGGTTGAAAACTCATTTCAGAGAAAATCGACTTCAAAGTTTACTAAAATTATAACACTGAGTTCTCCGGCTTTACAACATATTCATTGCTAGAAATACATGGTTGGAAAGACCAAGACAATTGCTTGACAATGGTATCCTTATTTTTACACAAAACCAAGGATTATAGAAAATATTGCAAAAGAGTTTCGTGCTTGTAATTTCGGTTTGAGCGGTTGAGATTTCCCCTGTACAAAAACGTCATAGGGAATACAACAACCCTGACCGCGAATTTCAATGCGCGTGGTCAGTCAAATCGTACGTCGTATCACTCTGCTATTTACATGTACAGTACACGTTTCCAATAGGATTTGCGCATTTTATAAAAAAATTGTATGGCATCGCCATGAAAATCCCTTCATATCTCAGAAACTAAAATAAATTGCTGCCTAGAAATTCATTTATGATTATAGAATAGGACTTGTACATTCATTTTCTGCTAAAATCTCAAAATCGGTTTTTATTTTGGACCAAAATTGACTAGCTGACACGACGGTCCGGATGAACGCCGACGATATATTGGGACGCAGCTATTGTACCAACCCCAAAAGGGTTCAAATTTGAACTCCAATTTTATTTGGACTGTATTATTGTAACCAGCTTTTTCATGATCCTTTTCTTATTTCTCTCTCATTCTTTTTCTTCACAGTGTCCTTTCTTCTACACATACCATCATACTTTCAAGTCTGCAACCCGACTACGGCATTGGACATCAGCCTACAGATGTACATATACAGCATCATGTTTCTCTTTCCATCTATCCTTCTCTTCTTCTGCTACGCACGGATTCTCTGCCGCGTCGTAGGCAACACGTTCCGCAAAAAGCAGCTCGCGGCAACGCGCGCAGCACGACCCGCGTCGCACGCCAAAATGACCCGGATGGTGTTGGCGATACTGTTGATATTCTTTCTGTTCCGCGCGCCACGTTCGACGTTCATTCTACACAAGTTCTTAACCGGATGGAAAAGCGTGCGCTGGTTTGAGGACCTGATACTGCTTCTGTCATTCATTACGCTTGAGCATCTTAATTGCGTACTTGATCCGTTCATCTACGCGCTCTCCGCTCCGCAGTTCAAGAAATACCTGGCCAAAACCATGCAATGCTGTAAAAAATTTCAAGAGAAGAAAGATAAAGAGGTCTCGAAAACCGTTTCCACGGAGATTTCGACAAGAATATAAAGCTCTATTGATGCCCTCTGTGAAATAGGATTGGGCGTTCGGACTACTGCATCAGAATGTCGCAATTCTCCAATGCGCGTTTTTGATTGGCTGAAAGTCAAATTGCAAATGATTTTCGGAGTTGCGTTTGATTGCAAATCTTTCATAACGTGCCACAGGCGTTGGATTCATTGGCGCGACTGCGACACATATCTCTTAATTTATTTATTGGTTGGTTGATTGATTGATTGATTTTTTCGCCATAAAATGTCTCATAGTTTATGCCCACTGATGAATCGGGTATGCGAGATAATCTTGAGAGCTTATTTCATGTGGTTCTCAAACTATCATCGATTAGACTTTGTAGAATAACTATAATTAGGGATAGTCTTAGTGTATTTGCTATACCGAATGTTTGCCTATAGTGTGAAGTACATATTTTCATATTACATTTTAGGACAAAGGCCTACAGATTATATTTGAACATGATTTTTTACGTTCACAACAAACATGTTCAGTTCTTCTTATACGCCATAATGATACTCTTCTAAAACGTTATATAACAACATTAATTTATATAACAACATAAACGTTATATAACAACATTCCCCCTTTGGCTGCTATTGCTCAAGCATTTTTTTGCTTATATAGTGCGTATCAAAAAAAGTTTACACTTTGAAAAAATCCTATAAACTAACACATTTGTAATATCCTGAAGATTTTTCCACATTTTAACACTGGTACAGATCCATTTAAGCAAATGACGATATAACTGTCGAAAAATATTTCCGCTTGAATGAGCACCACTTACTTTTGAAAAGTTAGTGAAAAATGATTTGCGCAGAACTTTGAAATGATTATGCGAATAAAAGTAGACCATAATAATGAAGAACATGTGGAATTTCGCTAGTAAAATTGATTTGAAGATATCTTTTACCTTTTTTGACTTTTTTCCTTGCCCAAAACACTTCGAAGAGTGTATTTTGCCCCACCCCACTCCCCCACACACCGAGGCCATAGTGACGATATTTGCTTTACACTCAGCTGTGATTTACATGAAATGGCTTAGGCTTGATTTTCATTTTGTCAATTATTGCAAGCTTAAGAAAAGTGTGGAGAAACAAGTATTTAATGAATAATGAAATGCAAACCCACTTTAAATGATAAAAACTTAGTGAAAAAATGCTGGAGATGTCTGACATAAACTTTTGTTCAGATTCAGTTATGTCCTCAGATCCAGCTGGCACAAAAAGGGTGAAGGTTGTGCTTACTAAGTGTTGAAATTTCAATTTGGGTGGCAAAATTGTTACAAAATGCTTGAATGTATCCGTTTTATTTCAATTGACTAAAAGTGCAAGGGAAATGTGTGAAAAATGTTTCGCAGGGTAGGTTTGATTTCGCCCTTTCCCCTTGACACAGCGTGAAAACGAGCATTTCTGCGCAAACAGATTTCTGCGAGCTTTACAAAAATGGACAGTGCTCACTCAAGTGTAACATTCTGTCAAAACTTTTACTTTCATTGTATAGATGAGACCCAAACCCAAGGTTATATGTGGAAAAATTGCCCACATGTTGTATATTTTTTAATTCCCAGGGCTTTTTCAAAGTGTAAACTTTTTTTTGATACACACTGTATAGTTTGCCACTGCATTTTTTTTCATTACTTTGTCTTATCCTTTAATTGTATTCATGTCTAAATTTTGTTATGACACTACTATAAATCTGTCACATTACAATGTACATTCATGTCATATTACGATTATGTCTTATGTATTGTAAAATTTATTTACAATAAATGCAGAAACTCCTGCAAAAAGATGAAAGGCGCCCAATCGGCGCCTAATAGATTATTCTACGCATAAATCTGCAAAACATATTATGAAAAATACGAGGCATTTGGCTTGCTCTAGCTGCCCGTACACACGTGTGTCCGTCGATATATATAACACATGGTATTTCTACAAAAATATGCACCATTTTCTTAAAATTTGATGGAGAGGGGGAAAGATTAATCATATCAGGAGGGTGTTTCATAAAGCTGCTCGTAAGATACGAATGACTTTTAAGCACAACTGGTGATCCTTTCTCATGCCAAGTGATATATCCCTATGTAAATGAGTTAGGACCCAAGATCATGTTCCAGTCGTGCGTAAAGTTGTGCGTAACTTTACAAACAGCTTTAACACAAAGCCTTGCAATCAATCGCTAAATACCAATGACCAATCAAGATCGTT
Source organism: Lytechinus variegatus (assembly GCF_018143015.1). Lineage (NCBI taxonomy): Eukaryota > Metazoa > Echinodermata > Echinoidea > Temnopleuroida > Toxopneustidae > Lytechinus > Lytechinus variegatus. Next base: position 21,199,350 of record NC_054745.1, on the reverse strand, counting down.
GTTGCACGCGCACTCTGTTTAAAATACTGACCTGGGGCCCGTTGCAGAAAGAGTTGCAATCGATTGCAACTCTAAAAATCATGCGCAACTTCATTTTTAACCAATCAACAGCGCGCATTTGGGACTTGCGATTGATTTTTGGGCTTGCGTTTAAACGCAACTTTTTCTGCAACGGGCCCCAGAACAAATCGGCGCGGTTCTTTCATACTTGCAATTCATCGCAAACCTTTGTGTTACGGAGTCCTGGTCGGGGAGTTCAGTAATGAGAAAAGGAGAAACTATATTTCACTGATTTTAATGATTCATTCAATCTTACGAACTCATCTAGGCGTGTTTTGGGCCCAATCTTTCCCTAGCGCATTGCTTTTTGGCAGAAGTTTTATGGAAAATGCACGTTTTTTCACACAATTTGTGAGACACGATTCCACATATTTTCTCGAGAATGAGCAGTTAACGACGGGAGAAATATTTATACAGTGCGTTTCAGAAAAAAAGGTAATCCGTATCTCGAGGGCCGGTATCCGTATCATATTCAATTTGTGGAATTATCATGCATGTATGTGAAAGAGTAACTCATCAGCTTTCAATTTATACCATATTTGTTGTGCCACGCATGACAAAAAATAAGTGATGTTAAAGAAAACAGGTAGATATAAGTTTTTGCAAGTTTTTGAAAAATTGATGAAAGAGCAGATGCGGATGTAAATACTTTCATCAATGCCTGAGCTTTCAACAATCTTGATTGGACCTTTTTCTTCCAAACAAGTGTAAATGGGCGAATGTACTTGCAAATGATTAATAAGGACATTGTACCACAGCCGTTGGACCAACATTTTGAGAGCAGGTTCAAGGAGTGTACCTGCATCTTTGGTGGATTCAGGACTAGCACTCCATTCCATTGTTCCAACATCTTTCGAGATAGACTCAAAGAAATCTTTGCAGTTTGGACCTCAAGTTGTTGCCCTCAACAATGACGGAAAATGGCCACCAAGATTCCCTGACCTCGCGCCTGTGATAATTTCCTTTGGAGACACTTAAAAAAAACAAGTTATTTGTAATTGCTCCTCAAGATTTTGATGATTTGCAGGGTCAAATTCGACATGAGATGGATGCTTTTTAGGACAATTTTGATTCGGACAATTGCATCTCCGCTTTCTCTTTAACACTATATGAATGTTCCTTCGTTCGAAATTTTGAAAAAAAATAATTGCCAGGTATACTGACCTTATATAGACATTTTATGGACAATAACAATAATGTCATATTTTACCAAGGAAGCCACTTCAGTTCTGAAAACTATTCTACCAGCGGGCCCTGCTTAACATGTTATTATTACCCCGGCGAGAGCACGGCTACCTTGACTGTGCCATTAAACGGATCTGTATCTCACTGATAAAATAATGGCAGATGTCGCGAGCTAAAATATGTTGATATTCAGACCTAAAAAGGGATATTATGAGCAAATTTTGTAATCATGATACGTACTTGTCTCACAAAACAGACAATGCGAGTACGAAGCGCGAGCTGTATATGTGTGTGTGTGTGTGTATGTGTGTATATATATATATATATATATATATATAATAATAATAATCAAACTAAATGAAGAATAGTCAAAGAATGCTCAAAATTTTCACTTTAACTAGTTTCGTCTTTAAATCTTCAGAAAGTGAAATATTGATTAACAACAAATTCATACAAAAAATGCGCTCTAGCGCCATATATCAAGCATGTATACGCTGATGAAGAATTAAAGACGAAACTAGTTAAAGTGAAATTTTTGAGCATTCTTTGACTATTCTTCATTTAGTTTGATTATTATTTACTTTCCGTGACGGGGGACATACTTCGTTATTTCATCGTATATATATATATATATATATATATATATATATATATACATATAGAACCCAAACAGGGACATTTTCAGGACTAGTTTTTTTGGAATTCATGAAGAGCATACACATCTCACCATAATTATCTAATGCGCGGAAAGTGCTGATTTTGTAAGAATTACACCTAAACACATGAAGCTCTTTTTTTAAATCATTGTAGTCATGAACAGGATACGTATCTCACTTATCAAATATTACGAGCGCGAACCGCCAGCTGAAATATTTTGGAAATTTAGAGCTGAAGAGGGGCATCAGTTCTAAGGCATTCTTAGACCATATGTATTTCACTAACCCAATGATGCCAGACCAGAAAAACAACCCGGAAATTTTAAGGAATGTTTTTACGAAACAAATTCGTAAAGAGCAGACCACTAATGCGAACAGAAGTATAGACTGGAAATGTTTTATATTCAGACCTTAAAAGGGGCAATCACTCTAAGTAGATAGTCATGATAAAACCATGTATCACTACATGAAATAATAATAACTCAAAAATGCGAGTATATATACTTGGTGTATATTGACTTGAATAGGATTATATATTTTGTTTCAAAATGTTATGAAACAAATATTTCTGTGTAATATAATAACACAATATAACATAGTATAATGTACAGTAATTTATTCTCCCCCAGTACGTTTCTCATTCTTTCTCCTTATTTTTTCTCATCCCCCTCCCCGTTTTTTGCCAGCCGATAGGGGAGGGGGGTTGGTGGGCACGTGCCCCCCCTTAGTTACGCCTCTGATCCTCAGAGCGTTGCTGACCTGCAAAGCGTCCATATCCTGAAAGAATTCATGTTCGACGGACGAGGAATGAGTTTGTTACCGGCTACATGCATGCCATACCTTATGTAAAATATACATAACAGCACTAACAAAATCAGCACTAACAAACATTATCAATTTCCTGTTTGAAAAAAGTAAAAGTCACATAATTTAAGAAATTATGTCGAACTTTGCTTCATGCAAGAATTAAAGGAGAAAGCCAAGGAAAACTCAATTGTCTCGAGGACATCTGCATAGATGCTACAGTATATAGTCCCATTATCCGTCGAAACATAAAAAAACCCAGGTACTTACAAAATGATTCTTTGTAATTTCATAAGTCGCATTACTGTTAGCATAATGCTGCTGTTTTTATGCTCCTATCAAGGCGACATCAGCGCAAAGGATTATCTTTTATGTTCGGTGGGATGCAACATTAGGTGTCCCCCTAGGAACAACACATATTCCTCTCACGCCTTTGCGAGTTAGCATCCTTGATTATTGAAATGATTTATTGTCTCGAAAGATTTGATCGTTAATCTCTTCTCATACTGGCTGATTTTTAGTGCTTATCATGTATGCAGATTGATTTTTAAAAATATACAAAAAAGAAAAGACAGTTGTCAATATACTAATGCCGCAGTTACACATTAGAAAGTGACTCCAACGAGTAGATGTTATGCCATTGAAAATAACGTTATGGCTTTGATCGATCTGGACTCGGCAGCGATAGTGTGTGACTAAGACAGTAATAGAGAGTTTTCGTTCAGCGACGTATACAGAAGATTCAAGAACTGAGTCCATGTTTTGTGAAATGCCCGTCATGACAAACAGTAACGAAGGAGACTTTTGCGAAAATTGAAGAATCGAAAACAGCAGATCAATCCAGTGGAGGTGCCGTGGCCGAGTGGTCTAAGAAGCTGGCTATACATAGAAAGTCCGGGGTTCGATCCCCGTCCTCGGCACATGTGCCCGTGAGCAAGGTATTAAATGTACAATGCTCTGAATGTATCCCCATTTAAAATAAATGGAAATGCAATATCCATTATTGGTAACTTGGTGTCCACCCCTAAAAACAAATAACAAAATATCCATGATTCTGAACCAATGATACATTTCCAACCTATCGTCAGCTATGAAGCTATACGTTTACCCATTTTCGACAAAGACTCTTGTACTTTGACATTTGGCGGGCGTGTGACAATTCATTTACTCTATTCTTGAATCATCCAAATCTTACTGTTATATATTCCGGGATTCTGCCACCATCCCTCCCTAATCCCCCATCCCCCTCCTCTCTCGCAAGTTACTCTCCGGAATCTTTGCGTACAGGCCTATTTCATAAGTAATTCCGCCAGCAAGATAATATCGGTAAAACACTACTCAATTTCGTTTATATTCTAATAGCTTTTAGGGAGACTGAATTTACCCAGCAAAAATTCATAAACCAAACAAAACATCATGGTCGCCTTGTCATGAATTGTGAATTAATACTTGTAGAATAACCGAGGTTATATTGAACTTTATCACATCACTGTTCATGTTGACAGGCAATTCGTGTAATCAGCTTATAACATTCATTTGCAATATCAAGACTTAGTACAACCATTTACATTTTGAAAAGGACTCGATATGCAATTAACCAGAAAGGAAAAAAAAAGGATTGAAAGAAAGAGATAGAGAGAGAGGGAGAGAAAGGAGGCGAGGGACAGGGAGAAACAGGAGAAAATGCCGACTGTTATATATCGTACAGTCTAGAAATTAATTTGGCATAATATCCGATGACGAATCCACTGTGTGTAAATAATTCAAATAAAATTCGATTTGCATTCGTCTCTTTTGCTGTTAAAGAGATTTCTACCATCGCTTAGCCTGAAAATAAAAAATATTGTATTGAATTTGATATGGAAACTAATCACGAATCGGTGAATTATTATGAATGCTCGTTTATATTACATTTATACCTGTTTTCACGACGCCAGTATGTGTTTGCTGCTAGGCAGGGTGAGTGTGTGCGTGTGTTAAATGAAATGTGAGAGTGACTGTGTATGGAGGAGAGGGTGTATGTGTGTGTGTTAAGATGAATTGTGAAGGCGACTATGTTTGGATGAGAGAGCTTGTGTTCGTGTGTTAAGATGCAATGTGAGAATGAAGGTGTATGAAGGAGAGGGTGTGTATGTGTGTGCATTAAGATTAAATGAGAGGACGAATGTGTTTTGATGAGAGGGTGGGTGCGTGTGTGTGTGTGTGTGTGTTGAGATGAAATATGAGGGTGACATTGAATGACTGAGTGTGTTAAGATGAAATGTGAGGGCGAATGTGTATGGGGACACTGAGGGTATGGCATGTGTTTGTGTGTTATATTAAAAATGAGGGTGGGTTATTATGTGGTGTCATGTGTGTTATATAAGGTGTGAGGACGAATGTGTATTATGCATATGTGTGGATGATCGAGGGTGTAGTGTGTGTTGGGGGAGGGTGTGTGTGTGTTGGATGAGATGTGAGGGCGATAATGGAGACAAAATAGGGTGTAAGGGTGTGTGTTAGATGAAATCTGAGGACAAGTCTTTGTGGATGAGGATGTGGTAGATGTTTGTGTTTGTGTGTGTTAGATGGAATGTAATGGCGTATGGGGAAGATGTGAAGGTGTGCATGTTACATGAACTGCAAGGACGAATGTGTATCGGGAATTAAGGTGTGGAGATGTTTGTCGGTGTGGGTGCAGTTGTGTGTGTGTTGTGGACTGGAAGACTATAATATCTGGCAGATGCTGAAGCCTTTGTCTTTGAAGATTGTGAGGCATAATACTAACAAGACAAACAATTCCTGACGGCTACATACGTAATAGTCATGTCATTACATAGTCATTACAGGGTAATATACTTTTTTATGGTTACTTTTTACTGCCTGTTGGTCTGATCATACACTTTTACAGGGGCAAGCGAAAATAAACAAGGTTGCGATATAACATTTGAATTCACTTGACTTGCCTCGTGTGGCCGCACGTGAGAATCAGAACATCACAAATATATATATTCCAACAAACTCATCTTAAGTATTTGCAAGTTGGAAGTGTGTGGAAAAGGTTGGGAAAAGTGTAAATTAAGAAATCTAAGGATTTTTAATTGAAACTGTAATCATACAATTTTAGTCAAAGTTCAGATCGCATTATGGCTTTGATGGATGTCCCGTCATGTGCTCGAGATACAAGATTTTCGTTAAAATAAGACAGCAAATATTCCCGGTTATCATGATCATCTATTTTCAAAACAAACCAGTTACCAGTTTTCCCTTGAAAGTCGTATGATATATCACCTTTAAAGTCTAGACTTAGAGCACCTGTATTTTCCTCGTGTACTTCTTCAGAAATTTGGGGCAGTTGAAGCCTTAACCCATGCCTATTTTAACTCTATCTAGACCGGGGGGGGGGGTGGATCGCAGCCCCTACCCCCATTTCTTTACGTATTGTATTTTATTTCGCAATTTTAAAGACTTTTTTTTGACCTTTTGTTTTATTTTATTTTTCTGTCAAAGAACTTTGTCGAGGATTCTTTTCAGATCATAAACAGCATAAGATATATCCATTTAGAGCAGCAAAACTAAAATCAATTAAACAGTTATGATTTTTGGTCTGACATGCACTTACAAAATGTTGCGTAATTTCGGAACCGCGTGTACCCGGGCGTCGCAACTTTGGTCTCAAAAGATGCGCAAGACTTGAAAGTAAAAAGTCAGCAAGCGGCACGATCAAAAACATTTGCCCAGCAAAAATATTGCGGAAATTGTTGAGTCCCCCACCCCCTTGCCTAGATAGGATTAAGGGTAATTTTGGCAAAAAACGGTAATTATTATTCAGGATTTTCTCCCAGTCGGCTTGTAGTCATGTGCAATTTCATGAACAATTTTTTTTTTGACAAGCCAAAAAACTGTGTCATTACTCAAGATCAAAGGGGGGGGGGGTATATGTTTGAGAATTTGCCTTCACAAAACAATACCCAATGTTTAAACATTTTCAACAAAAGTGGGATATCAGAGCGGCACATTGACGCATCTATGCCAAACACATCCCCCGGGGGTCGAGACTCGTTTCATAAATCTTGTTATTACTTAGGAGTGACGATCGTTATATATTTTTCAAAGATTTGTAAAGATTCTTTCACTTTTATCACTGGTGATAAAAGTGAATGAGACTTAAAAAAATACATGTAATTCTTTAGAATTCGGTTGGATTGGCTTTTTCAAGTTATCAACACTGAAGTCTTTCTTTGCAGAATGTTCCAAGAATACTGAAAGTTTTGAACAAGATATCGGGCATTAATAAATCAAAACTCAAGTTCATGTATACAAATATATTTATTTCAGTTATGGCAATTGAATGACGAATAAAAAGAATACAACGGTAAATACAGTTGAAATTGAGTATATAAATAACATTCATGTACAATATGGCAACAAGATAAACTGCACGGGATAGTGATGAACATGATTAGTATGCTCTTATCCGAGAGCAAAATGTAAAACTTATCAACATGAAAAGTAAAGATTTGAGAGGTGTAAACATTCTATAGGCCAACACATAAGTTATCACTCGGACACGCAATTTTAAATTCATTTTGAGTAAGGATTAGCAAAGTGGCGGATCAGGTAAACAATAAGAATTAGTTAATTTTCTTTTTCTGTGTGTGCAATACGTAGCAGTTTTTGTTATAGGAACATTTCTGTTTTTTATATTTGTTAATAGGAACAAAATGGATTTCAATTCTTCACAGCAGAATTAATAAACATTAAATAGAAAAGAAATCTAAATCTGAGGAGAATGGAATTTTCTTGGCAAATAGAGCTTTCAAGGGTCTACCTTTGGAATATATTGTAATAAATATGGAGCACAAAACAATGAATATGAAAACTATTGTGCAAAAAACAAATGCACTAACTGCTATGCATAAAGGTAAATCAGAAGTCAGAATATAATCAATGGATATGTTGTAAATCATATGAATATGTTCATTGTTTAATCAATGACTTATTTTTTATAATTCACTATATTTTCATGAAAATCATATGATATAGAGCCTAAAAAATGTAAATTTCTGTAAGAAAATATAATAGAATGAAATAAAACAATGGCATAAACAATCCAAATCAAGATAACATGAAAGGTAAAATAACATAATATGACTTTGACTAATAATAGCAAAGTCAAATTTTGTGCAATATGTGCCTCATGAGACACATGTAAAACAAAAACCAAATGGTATATTAAAGTCCGGCTACAAGAAATATAACCAAACTTTGGAAACTGTGATTGTCATGAGTTATCCAATTCAGCTTCCATAACTGGCCAATAACTGATATTTGGCAAGAAAAATATTAAAATATTAAGGAAAATATAAATTTTTCACCATACACGGAAAGTTATCATAGAAATGTGCATTTATTGGTACGTGTATCGTTAAAACTATCATAAACTAACAAACGTTTATATGAGGAAAAGGTCATATTTCACATCAAGTCTTTCTGTATGTCCAGTAAAAAGAAGTCAAGTCAAATAGGCTTATAAGACATGTGAATCCAACTTCACAGCTAAAGTAGCCTTTCTTCTGACAGTAGAACTTGATACTTCTGACCATTTTTGAAGAAAATCAGTTAAAACTTTTCTAAGTTTAAAACTGATTTCAAAATTAGTTTGTCAATGTTCATAGGTACAAGCATGTTAAGAGGTCCAGTTCGGTATGACATGTGTTGAAGATTTTGATCCTCCTCAATAATGATAATATATTACTGAACCATAATTCCTTAATCGCAGCAACACTACAAAATATATTTCAAATATATCACAAACCATTTGCCCAACCTTCTTTCACTCTGCGAAAGTATCAATGCAGCTTTTCCAGAAACTCTTGATTATTACAGTACTGTTGATATAACAGCTCTAGTATTTGAAAATAAATCCCATTCATTTCCCCCCTCTTCCACTTCTCCCTTTAGTTTTAAGGAGTGGCAATGATTCACCAAAGACTTCTTGATGATCGTTCTACCCATCCAGCTCTGCTCCTGAGGAAGTGACAGTTAATAATCTTCCTCCTCTTCCTCTTCCTCTTCTTCCTCATCTTCTGGGGAAGTATCTCCAGTGGTCTCGCCAAAGAGTTCCTTCCCTTCTGCATCACCTGTCAAAAAGTCTGGTGGCTTGATGTCCCGGCCCTTCAGTCTCAGGGTGACAACATCTGATGAGTCCTGGAGACCTAGAAGAATCATCTGTCCAGACATCACCACCTCCACGCAGGATATCCTCAGGTCTGGGGTAAACATGGCAAGCTGCGTAGCGTGGTCAAGGTCCCACAGGGTGATGTCACTGGCAACAATGACAGCACGTGCCCCATCATCAATCATGAAGATCTTGCTGCTAGTTGTGAACTGCAGAGACTGAGTTGAAGTCCGCAGCCTGCGTAAGGTGCTCCTGCCTCTCTGTATGTCCCACACCTTCAACTGATGCCGCTCATTCCCGAACAGCACCCGTGTCGCATTGTCGTTCATCCCAATGCAGCATACATTTGGCTCTCGCTTCAACCGCTTTCGGACTTCACCTTTGTGAAGGTTCCACACCGTAACATAACTGACCTTGTCGTTATCGTCATAGTTGACGTGTGCGAGGTACTTCCCTTCGGGGGATAGAGCAGCAACATAGAGATACAGCATGGAGCTTTCATTCTCAACAGTCTGCAAATGTTGCTGGGTTTCTACATTAAAGACACAGAGATGATGACCAAAATAGGAACACACCAAGACCTTTTCATCCTTGCTCATTAAATACTGCTGAATGGCGTTCTCTTTCTCCTTTCTCAGATCTTCCAGTCTCTTCCTTTCCTTCTCGAGCTCCATGTCTTTCCTCTTCTGTCTCTCCTCCTGACTCTCTGACCTAAAGGAATGACAAACCAAAACAGAGAGGGCTCATTTACAAAATCCTCACAGTGAAAAGCTGTATCAATTTCAGACCATAGCGGAATAATCCCCCATACCCCTACCAGAATCCAACAAAGTTATTTTTGGTGGAAACTAATGTTATATGAATATCAAATTTGTGGATAGTAATTCTGGTAAAAAAAATCAAATCGTTCAGTCAATAACTTTCAATATATATGTAGTATGTAGGGAAGTAAAGCCCAAAGCAGACTTGACATTATATTTGATGTTTTACGTTCAGGGATAGTGTGTTCTTGTGCCAGCCTGGGGCGGCAAGGTGACAAGATGTTTGTCTAGGTCTTCAGCACTCTTTAGACATTGCTAGGCATGAGGAAAAGGGTTGGGACACCAAGTCACCATTCTCCTTGAGAAAATATGCCCCCAATTTCTTTTTACTTTTTATAAGCAAGACTTGATGTGACCAGCTTAATGCTATGTTGCACTACAGCTTCCAAGTTCAGAGTTGGAATACGAATGAAGATTTAGGGGAAACCTACCTTCGTTCCCATGGCATCATTTCTGCAGTGTTTTGTCTCTTGAGTTTAGACCTGAGTTCCTCTACCTCCTTCTTTCTCTGTAGACGATCGGTCTTGAATCCAGTCTTGATCCGGAACTTGATATGCCCCGATTCAAGGTTCCAAGCAATGAAGTGATCCCTCGTCTCAGATAGCCTGAATAATGGAGAGATGTCTTGATTAAGATTACTAACTCAAAAGGATTAACAAGTGAACAAAACCAAGCTATCACTCAAAATAGACAAGGTCTGTCCTTATATCGATGAAAAGTAATGAACAAGTTCCTTGCAGATCTTTCACGCAAGGGAGATTGAAGTTCAGTTATTGCTTTATTGTATATACATGTATAGTCTAGGTGATTGGTGAAAAAATGTTCAGAAAACGGTACAAGCATGAAAATGTACACAAAGGTAGAGTAAATTATAATTATTTTTAGCAGGGGGTGCCAACGTGAGTTTACCAAATATAGCAATGGTTACTAGGTAACATATTTACCTTAGTAACTGAGCTTAATTGGGCTTGAGGAACAGTTTCACAGGCAGTATGTCATGAATTTTAGTCTAAAGCATATTTATTTGTATCACAGCAGTATTGATCCATTCATTCATAGCAACGGTTGCTAAGGGACCTTTATCAATAGCAACAATTGTTTATCATAGTTCAGATCATTATAATTTACTCAGAAGAGCTCAGAAATTAATTTTGGCCCATACATTCCTTATGTGATGAATGTTTCCATTGGTAGACCCAATTAGCACCAAAGCAGCGGTTGCTAGGTAACTTTTTTCCTCAGTAACAAATACTTATAGGGTGTTTGAGCCCCCACATCTTTTCTATTTAAGCACTAATACATTAATCATAACATCCCAGGAACATGTATACCAAATGTATACCCACCCATGATGAGTACTAGTTGCTAAGTAACATATTTTCTGCAACAATTGTTAAAGGCCGTATGGTAACATTATCAATGTGTTTAACTCTATCTAGACCGGGGGGGGGGCCTTGGAGGCCCCCGCCCTCAACGAATAGCGCGATATTATCACTGCGTGAAATTTTTTGACCGCGCCGCTCCCTGACTTTTTACTTTCAAGTCTTGCAATCCTTTTGAGACCCGGATACGTGGTTCCGAAATTACGCAACATTATGTAAGTGCATGTCAGACCAAAATTGCTCAAAAACGTGGTTTTATGTACGAAGTCAATGTAAATTGTGTTTTCAACCAAAATTCATAAATGTATAATTATTTTTAGTTTTGCTGGTGTAAATGAATTTATTTTATGCTTTTTATGATCTCAGAAGAGTCCCCAACAAATTTCACTGAAAAACAATGAAAAACAAAAGGTAAAGAAACAAAGAAATACATAAAAATTGCAAAAACAATATAATACATAAAAAATTATTTGACATTGCAATTTCTTTCATGTACACTTGCTAACAACACCACAAAGAGTTTCTATACCAAAAATTAGTACATTTGGAGCTTTATTTAGGGAGTTAGAGGAAAAAGTATGATTTAGCATACTACTTACGCATAAATTAGCATAATCACTTAATAGCGATTTGCATGAAATAAAATAGTACACAATTTTGTAGATTATGTCCTAGGCTACACGCGTGCCAATTTTTGGCGCGATCGTGCGGTCGACGGCCGAGATCTCAGGGGGGGGGCCTGGGAGCTCCCTTCCCCCGGCCATATGAACTCCCAAAATACCCCGGCCTAGATAGGGTTAAGAGGTACTAATACTGGTAGATGCTCAGAGACATAAAACCTTGCACAAATTAAACTACTGCATGATATGTTCTAAATTTCCAAAAACGATGTGTATGGGGCTCCATATCACTGGCATAATAATACTTGTTGCATCTTAGAAAAATCACGTAAAAACCTTTCCATTTTTCCATTTGGATCAACGGATTTGGATTAGGGATTAATGTAAACATAATCATGTAAAAGACCAATCGTATTTTCAGGACAGGAGAGATCCTATATAATTGTTGAATAGTAAGCACTTTAATGACCCTGTAATGATTTTTTTTCTGTGTTAGCTGTGTCATGTATGAGTAAAAAGTATGAAAAAAAATAATGAAATTATGAACACCGAAATTAGGTTTGTTACCTACAGACGATTGTTATGCAGATAATTTTTTTTGACTGCATCTGTACTGGTGGTTGCTAAGTTCAATAAGTTACCTAGCAATGGTTGCTATACGAGGAGAGATCAGGTTGGCACCCTCCGCTAAAAATGCTCAGTACCATTTACTCTACCTGTCAGCCAAATTTCATGCTTGTACCATAATCTGAACTGTTCTTGCTTTATTTTGCACCGATCATCTAGACTAATATACTTTCACATCAGAAAAGAGTTTTTCATTTCTTTTGTCTGAGTGTATGAATTTCGTTGTACTCCTCATGATATGACAGTAAGGAGTGTAATACACCAACATCCAACCAGCATAGCATGTCTAGAGTAAACACCAATCTCCAAATTCTTTATCTGTTTGAGCCAGCCACAGAACATAGTGAATAATCTAGTCTCGCTACTTCAGACTCTGCATTATACAAAATGCAAATTGCAAGGGTCTGTGCCTGCAGACTAGTAACCAACTGAGAGGGAAAGGACATTCTATATCATGGGTTTCAGCCCCCACTTTTTTCTAAAAGCATCTACAAAAACATAAAAATGTCAGCTGATTGTGATTTCTTTGCATAGTCGGCTCCCCACCACCACTTTCAAAACCGTTCCATGGCTCCTGTACACAAATTTCGTCAACGATCGACAGAATCCTTTTAGTGAATTGCCTTGGAAGTTGAAACATAATTCTCACCCTAGCAGGAGCTCCCCATCAAGCAGTCTGTATTCATGTGCTGGTGAGGGTACTATGAATACTCCAGTCAGCTTCCTAATGTACTTCTTGGTGCCCAGATCATACATGAATACTGTCTGAAAAACCTGTCATGGACAAAAGAAATTATTAATGATCATTTTCAACAAACATAATATCATTGATTGCAATAAGTGGATAAAGCCGAACTAGACAATAGTTTAGGGGTCAAACAATGTGCATATGGCCCCTGAATCTTAGTTCTAACCAAGCTAGTCAGCCACTCATTGTATTACTACCATTCTAGAGGGCCCATAATATGAAGGTGACAATTCTTCCTATGATGAAATAAGAATTACAATGCATTCTACAATCGCATTTCCTTCTTCGCAAACTTTTTTGTGGCAGCAGTGGGATTGCAATTGCTATATTTCTCTGATAATCCATAGGATTAGCAAGATGATTACACTATGTGAAATACAATCAAGATGATAACATGACGGTAGTTTGTCATTGTTATATATAGGTTAGTGCTTTAATTCAAAATGACAAAAACTGTGAGATCTGCAACAGTGAGATTCGGGATCCTACTTGAGATTCTTTTTAAGCAATGGGACAAAAACGAATACCTGCAGATTCTATACCTTGATATTACATATTGAAACAATTGAACCTACAAAGAATAAGTGAAAACTATCTCTACCTCATATGGAATATCCTAACAACTAATAATATCAAGACATAACTATCAAGACATTATAAGTAAACCTGCAAGATACTGACCTGTGATGGCTTCTCACTGACACTGGACATTCCAAGATCCGACAGGATAACAACCTTGTGGTTCCTGATGAGAACAATGTCATGAGAATCAACAAGCCCTCGCTCGATCCTCACTGCGTTTCCTGCACACTTCCCCTTCACGACATTCCACACACTCAGCGGGCCATTCTTGACCGACTTGGCCACGACGTAACGGGGGTTGTTGATCATGGGGACAAGACCGGTCACGCCGAGGTTCTTCTTGGACCTGTTCGCATTCTCGTCCCGCTCGTTGACTTTCTTGCTGATATTCCAGATGCGAAGGGACTTGCTGGATTGTGACGCGGTCAGGCAGTATAACAGATCCATGCATGCACCAAGCTTGGACATCTATATAAAATACAAAATGAATATTGAGGCATTGACAGTAACTCGTAGGGGTACGGGTTGGGATGTGTCTCCCTCTCGATTTTCAAATTTAGTACAGTAGCCAATAGGAAAGGGCCGTCTCACTGAGGTACCTTTAAAAAAAATTGTCTTTCAGGTGGGATTCTAATTAAACCAGATTTTTACACCACCCCCCTCCTCCACTCCAGAGTCCAGTGTTGTCCAGTTGCAAAAACTACCCATTTAAAACAACAAGCTATACAGAATGAATTGACATACAGAGAAGAAATGTGGTTCTAACTTTTTGTTATAGTCAGTTAAGGATCTTCCCACTGGCTATATTATAGGCAAGTATGCAAATAGGGGGTCGCAGAAAGAAATTTCCTAGATTTAATAACATAACATGCTTGTTCAATGAGTTATTGTCATGATAAAGGGGGCACCCCCCCTCGATCCACCCTGCATTTAGATGATCACGGATACCCTAAACAGGTGCTCAAGCATTCAAGGAATTCAGCCATTCACTACACCTGGGTAGAGAGTGGCAAATAGTAAAGAGGATGAGCCTACCTGTGCATGCTTTGCTAGATGTTTATGGTCTTCGGTTTCTAGATTCCATACTGCCAGTGTGGTTGTGTTTGTATGTGGGTTGGGGCAGACAGAGACAGCATGGGACCCGAGACGATTGACGTACAACTCATTCACTATGTCTGTTGTGCAACCTGATAAAGCAGAGAATGGAGGAGAATATATATATTCAATTTATTACAAACAGCTCATCCTGCGCAAACTGGAAAAGCTGGGGCCTGTCTTACAAAGAGTTGCGATTGATCTGATCTATCGCAACTATGGAAAGCCAGCAACGTCAACATCTAAAATACATGTTTGTTCAAAATAATTACTAGAAATGATGTATATTCTATACATTATCTGTTTTCTTGACAATTTACTATGCTTCTATTTGTTTTCAAAGGACATATGAGACAAATCTCCCAAAGAAAAAATTGTGACATTGTTAGATTTCCATAGAGTTATGATTGATTGGATCAATCGTAACTCTTTGTAAGACAGTGCCCAGATTAGCAAGAGGAAGGTATTGATGAAAGAAAATATCTGTGATCAATTGCAAACATTAATAGCAAATATAGATAAACTTGTGTATCCTGGTAAAGCAGAGATAGAATAGGAATGCCGTGATGCAAGAAAGCATTTGCAATCAACTGTAACTCTAGTAAACCAATCTCCATTTTTTTTAATACAAGGGTATCTGCAATCAATTAAAAATTTGCTGATGATTGCAAGACATATGATTAATTTGGATTAGCTGGAATTGACTTCTAATTGAATGTAAGTTTCTTGTAACTAGCTCGGTATACTAAAGTACATATTATCCACTTACTAGCGATATAATCTAGTCATAAGTTAGTTATTCATGTTTTGATTAATGAAGAACTATATATGCATGACTCTCCACGATCATAAAACTATACTATTAATATGAAGAGTGTATAATTCATAACTACATGTATCTTGAACTGTGTACTATATTGGACCAAAGTGCATTGAGCTGCATACCATCTTGGAAAGAGATGTACTTCATTATATATTCCCAATATGAATTATTCCTTTGTTTTCAAACTAGGAGTAAAAATTAATCCTGATTTTTTTAACTGCTTGGTTTGGAAAAATAGCAAGTTTCAAGTCCCCAAGTATTAAAAAAAATGTTCTGACCCGGTATACCGATATACCCCAAAACAACATCTGTTACCTGTTACTGCCCGAAGGTAGGCCCCATTCTTAATATCAAACAGCTCTAGCTGATGGATCTCTGACACCTTCTGGAACATATACCGGCAAGCCACCACATAGTAATCCTTGGAAACACCTAGGGCCGTGATTGAGGCTGAAGGCTTGGGAGGAGACAGCTTGTGGACCTATCCAGAGAGAGGTTATTGTATAAAAATTTGGAAATTCAGATATTTTAATTTCAAGCAGAGTTGAGACATAATCTGGAAGATTTGTATGATTGGTTGATGAATTTAATTACACAATAACCACCTATAGCCTTAAGGGTGAATAATTCAGAGAGACATTATCACAATCATCATAAGGTGGGCGTCTCATTGGTCCTTAAAATACCAATATACACAAGGAAAAGAAGGGTAAGGTTCTGATAACTGGAGTATCATAAAGAGATCAGATTTTATTTTAAATAGATCAATATGAAATAAAAAATGTTAAAGATATCTCAATTTTAACATATCAAGATAAGTCCTATTGCAATTCAGAGTGATGGGAGAATGCTTTTTTTACAAATGATTTTTATGTAACCTTTACTATAAATCAAAATGGGAAATATATTTCTGAGCTTCTAAATAGATCTGGTTAAAGTTCAAACTAATTCAAACTTTTTCCACCTAAAGGAAAATTATCGCAGGATGAATTTCTCATTTACACCAGTAAACAGGAAAAAGGAAGGTTTTAGAAAGCTGAATAATTTACAGATTTAATAACCACTCAATTAAATCCAGACTTTATTTGAAATTTAATCAAATGATGGAAAAAAAGATCTAGCTCTATCAATTTGGACGTACCAAAAAGCAGACAGTGCTTTTTCACAAATGTTTAAAATTGACAAATATGCAGCTCCTTAAACATTTGTGAGCTGATGTTGCAATTTTGCACATACATACGATTAAATTCAACAATCGTAATAATTAGTTTTCTCCCCTACCTTCAAATTAGATAAGCAACGAAAAGGCAACAGTTCTTGGATGACATCTATATAATGATAATAATTACCAATGGTGCAATATGGATATCTTGAACTTCATGAAATAACATGGAAACAATTGTCATTATCATCCCCTCAAACTAATCCAGCGTGCAAAGATGTGAACATAGATTTACCTTGTTCCCTGTTCGTGCATTCACAACAGAGGCTGTATTGCTGCTCCTGTATGCAAAGAGCACCCTCTCCCCGAAAGGACTAAAGGAAACACTCAAAGACTCATCTTTGTGTATCCCATGCCCCCCGATGTCGACCTCCACCAAAGACTTGATGCTCTCGCCTGAGACATCCCAAGTCCGCATGACATTTGACCCCGTGAACAGCGCCACCACCAGGTCATCGTTTTCACTGGCGGTTGTGATGACGGGCGGGTCGATGTACTGGGTGACCTCCAGGAGGCAGGTGCAGTTGCTGAAGGTGTTGAACTTGATACGGCTGGACTCCACCGTGACGGCAATGGTGTCGTTCTTGCAGAGCCTGATTGATGAAATCTGAAGAGTGAAAGTAAACCATTGAGTAATTAATGTCCAGGTAATCTTGAATAGGTTGAATATTCCTCAAAGTCACAGAAATTTTTAGACCCATGGCCCATAAATAATCAGTACAATTGTAAGGTTGCCATTATCCTAACTTCCATGGAAATTTTGAATTCAAAACGGAAATATGCATCTGTTTTTCTTCTACGCATGGTTTCCTTGGCATCTCATTACTTCAATATGAGCCAACAATGGGCAATTGAAAACATACCAAGATTGAGTTAGCAGAACATGATGGCATTTTAACACATATTGGTGAGGCTCACCTCTTTTCCTACTCCTTCTATGGTCTTCAAGACCTTCCTGTTCTTCAAATCCCAAAGCTTCACAGACGCATCCCGCGAAGCCGTAGCGGCCACTGCTATAGTCAACCTTGACACCGTCACCGCAGTGATGACCTCTGTGTGACCTGCCAGGAGGTCATAGAGCACGCCCCCAGGCTGGGCTAGGCAAGATACAGAGGGAATAAGAGCAGGGGTGGATGACCGCTGCGCTTGGTTGAGCATGGAAGCAATGGTAGGGTACTTCTTAGGGTCCCCAATTGACATGGGTTTGTCGTTGGTGATGATGTTAAGGAGCCGGCCAACCAGTTGGGAGGCAAGTTGGTTGGGATCCTATAACAGAAAAAAATAACACAAAATGAAATTTATAAATGACATATATAGTGTTCAGTTATTTAGTGTCTTGCACTAACAAAATATCCTAGGAATGGAAGGCAAAGTTTGCAATGCGTGAAGTCACAAGGAAAGGAGCGAGACTTTGTTATGCAGTATTGGATCGATCGCACCTGACTTTTGAACCAGCATTGAGGAAGACAGGAGAGGAGATGAAAAATGCAGTTCAAAATATATATTGGGGATTAAACTTTATGCCTGATCTGCCTGGAGCTCAGACATAAAACCCTTTTCATAATAGCTAGTTGAAACCTTTCATCCGTTGACCTGGTCAGCATTCAGAACTTGGCCAAAGCAATCCATACATCATAACTTAACTCTGAATCAAGTAGTGAGCCTTTTAATAAGAAAAGGAGATGATGTGAATAAGATACCCATCAAGTGATAGAGCATCATTGATTTAGCTGGAAGAAGAATGAGTAATACTTTCTAAAGAAAGTTGGACTGATGTGTAAACATAATACCAGTCGTGCTTCCTGTAAATCTTTTTGTTTACATACACACGAATACCCATGGTTTTAAGAATGTTAAGTTTTATAAAATGATATAAGTATCGTATTTTGTTTGTATAATTGCCAAATCTTTGCAAATGTAAGGTCATTACTTTTGTTCATTTTTGTAATTGTATTAATGTATTTTTGATTTGTATGTGAAAAATGGAAAGAAAAAAATGAAAAAAATCAATAAAAAAATATAAAAAATCAACTATTGATTAGATATTGGAAATGTGACAGAAGTCGTATCATCAATTACTTACAATGTCATGCATTTCTCATCTATGGGGTTGGGAATTCTTCAATTCTTATTACCTTGAGTAAAGCATTGGTTGAAAGATGAAGAGTGCTACTCATCAGTCGTAGTTCCAAATCATCGGGATGAACCGTGAGGGCGCTCTGCAGATCGTCCTGGATGGCTCGTAAAGAAACAGCCCTGAGCTTGGCAAGTGTCCATTCATAGTTGATCAAGACCTCTGACTTCAGTTTGTCAAGTTGGCTGGCATGTAGAAGATGATGAGGG
This sequence comes from Lytechinus variegatus, assembly GCF_018143015.1. Classification (NCBI taxonomy): domain Eukaryota; kingdom Metazoa; phylum Echinodermata; class Echinoidea; order Temnopleuroida; family Toxopneustidae; genus Lytechinus; species Lytechinus variegatus. Next base: position 21,180,222 of record NC_054745.1, on the reverse strand, counting down.
AGTTCATTGAGTTTACGCATGTTGTATTCCTTTACAGACACACCTGTTTAGCAAATGAAAGGAGGGCTTAGGTTAAAAGGGAATCCAAACTTGGTCATAACATGTGTTGGAAAAACAAAAAATTAAGAAAAACAGAATGGGGATAGTTTGAAAAAAAAATCGTACAAGCAATGAGAAAATTATGGCTACTTTAAATTGACATCCCTAAGACCATGTAAATTTTGAATTGGCACCTGGTTAAGTAAATTATGACAAGGGGCAAGGACAACGTTCCCATACGCTATGTACTTAATAATTATCAGGGATTTGTGGTTTTATCCCATGTACGTATCTTGCTGGGTCTGTAATCAAAGCATAACCCAGGTGGCATATTCTTTTTATGTCCTCATGAAAGAAAAATATAATTTGAAGTAAAACTTTTGAAAACAAAATGACATTTTCATAATTTTATGTATTGGAGTACATCAAAGAGGAGTGCTTGCCTTACATCTTGTCTTTAAACATCTATGATTACAGAATCCTTAAACTAAAAGTTTATAATTTTTTGTCTAATACATACTTCTTACTCTAAATCTTATATCATCACTCTGTCTGGACCAACGGTCAACTATCAATATGGTATAATTGATCGGTAATACGATCCTGACTTTGACATAGAAGGTTTGTCTGTTTCGTTTTACATCTGATGATCGAATTCGCTACTGCTACACCTTATCCCCCCAGCTATGTATTCGAAAAAAAAGCTACAAAAGAAACGGTCGCCTATAACTAAACCGCTGAGTGAGATTTCTAGACCTAGTTATAAAGGCTTTCACATTATTAAGACATTTTTTCAGCACTCTACATCATCGTTTTCTATCAATAGTTATTAGTCCAAACTACTAAAGTGATGTTTCTCTTTAATTTCAATTCGATATAAATCACAATACAGCACAGACTTTCATTTGAAATGGGATAAATGGAAGAATATATTAGTGAGCCATTACTTACCCCTTATATAAGGCTGGCCTTTAGTGATCAAAGAGCAAGCATGAAGAAAACAGCAGAAGAGGTCAACAGCAAAGCAACAGCATAAGTGAAATATTATTTGAAAAATAGACAAAATAGTGTAAAAACCAGAAATTCTATTTCACGACACCTTAATCACTAAAACCCATATGAAGCTTAAATGAGGCTTCCATCAGCACAGTTATTAGAAGTGTCATTTGGACAAAAGTTTCTGGATTTCACATAAATGCAAGCAACATTGTTAGTTCATATAGGTGGTAGTTGCTCAGAAAACATATTTTTTAATGAAAATTTGTTGATTGAAGAATGCAGAAGCAGATACTATTTTCAAAATGCATTTTCACCTCAACAGAAAAGAAGGAAAAAATGTCAATGAAATAGCTAAAATTGTTAATAGATAAGATTGTGCAATCAAAAATGCTACCTGTTGAAATTGCCAAAGCAGTTTCAGGTAAGAGAATATTAGGAAATTTGACAGAACTTTCAGATATAGTAAATAAGTAGGGTGTTAAATGATGAAGAATTAATATAGCTTTAGAATACATATATTTGTTTTGCATCAACATTGAAAGGATTTTTTCAGGTTGGAAACAATAGAAATTGGAACAGGAAAAAGTCTATGAGGATCTTTGGAATAATAAGTAAAAAAAAAGCAGTGAAGTCTATGTAACTGCCTGAAGATGATTTTGAAGCTGGAACAAATACTGGTAAGCTTTATATTCATGCACTGCCCTTTACATTGAAACAAGTGTTTCAGTGAAGCAGGGGGCAATTTCATGTTCAGTGTTAAAAGCTGATTAATTATGATTAAGACAGAGTAGCACTATCAAACACACCAAACACCCCAGAAAATGTTGGGGCTAAGATTATCTTAATCACACTCCAAACATCAACACTCAAGTTCACACCCTTCTTCAACTCACTCACAAGTTTGTAGGTTTAATTTTTAAAAGCTATTGGAAACAGAACGTCATAACTAAAAAATTTAACACATCACTGTCGAAATACATAATCTGCAATCTCAGGAAAGGCATTCTTGGCATAACTAAAGAGCAAAGCAATCAAGCATTTATTTTACTTCAATATCCTCCATACCTGATGGTTTAATTCTGGTCATCAGAAGCGGCTGAGGGTTGATGAAGCGATCCGCTCCACCCTCGTTGCCAGGATACGGTTTCTTGCGGTCGGCCCACTTCCCCATGAAGTATTCTCCCAGAGCACTATGATATGAGGGCGCTTTATCCTTTTGATTTAGATATCTGAACAGATTAATTAGAAAATATTGTAAAATAAAACATATACCATATCGTTCATTATGATCAGAGGCTCAATACAATTTTTGACATTTTTAATATCGTGATTGACGTAATGCAGTCTAGAGCACATTACGAATTCACTGAAGATTCTCCAGTCTTTACGAATGCAGGGTGTGTGTAGTCTGAATCATATTCATTATATAACTGGTGCAAACATTACTTTATACCAAAGTCGTTTGGCACATATAATTCATGTATATACAATTCGTTCACTGGTCATTTTGTTTGATCCTGTTCAAATTAATTTGGTGATGGTTACCAATCTGCCCACTACAGGCAACCTCCATCACAAATACTTGTTTTCTGCAGTTGTTGCTTCACATGAACTTGCAGAGCTTCTCAATTGTAGGAATATAAGCTACAGCAAGATCTAATCATATGTTTTCCATTCATAACACTCACAGATTTTGTTCCATTACTTTTTTTTATTCCTTTTAACACTGTATCTTGTAGCTTGTAGCAAATCATAATTATTTTACAGTTAGCCACATCACCTCTGGCATAGATCCAGCTGCTTTATGTATCAGAAGACATAAACCAGCCAGGGCTGAGACTTTAAATATTAAGCCTTTCTCATTACCTTTAACAAAATAGAGAATTGACAAGATGCAGAATTATCAACAGAGGCATTACCATTTGCTTCATGATCAAGAATACTTGCCTCTCTGTAGCTGCTTCTCTGAACTGTTGATCGGCCCATCTCCACACCCACACACCATTGACCTTCCATACCCTGAACAACTTCCTCAGGTCAGCCTTGAGCCGACACCAGAGGGCGGGCGGCATGCGTCTTAGGGTCGGGGAGTGGTTCTTGGCAATGTCCGTCATGACGTGCTCATCACAGGAGAGGATGTCGTTGAGCTCTGTCCATGACAGGCCACTACGTGCTGCAGTCAGATAGCCAAGGCAACGTCTGACCAGAGGTTCACCATGTTTCGTTTCAAGTGATATCAGGATACCTTTGAGGAAAGAAATGGAAAATGGGAAATAAAATGTAGAAAAGAATTCTGTTAAAGCAATAGTCAAAAATATAATTTAAGTAATATAAAATTAATAACACAATATGCTGACAAAATATTATATGTTATATATTTTTCACCTTCAAATGAGTACCTCAAGGAACTCTTATAGGTCTACTTTTGTTTTTATTTGTATGTACATGTAACAAGGGTTATAGTCTGTCTGTAGAACAACTGTTGTGAACCAAAGGTTCCAGTCATCAGCAGCAGAGTCAAATTTCATAAAGACTTGTTACAATAACAAACGCACAATTTCAAAAAGCAATTTACTATCAGCCAATCGGATGAAAGAATTTCAAGTTTTATGTAATGGGCCCAAGATCATCAACATACCATTCAACATCTTCTTTAGATCCGTTGCAAGGTACGTCTCCCTCTTCTCCGAGAAACTCCTCCATCTGACCGCCTGGTCACAGACCAACCTCAGATACAAGGGTGATGATATCTCCTCCAGCGCCTTCATGACAGTCTCATGCTGCTCCTGGGTGATCCGACGCCTTTCCTGCTTCAGGAGGTAGTTGACAATGTACTTTGACTCTTCTTGGGTGAGGTCAGGAATTGTGTAGAAGTCTGCATCGAGACATTGTTTCTGGAGGAAAAGTAAAGGAATGATAATTCACCACATGTTGATGACATATGCCAAACTTTAATCCCAAACTAAACAAATAACTATTGAATTAAATTTTGACATATTAATATATTGGAAAAGGGGTAATAATAACAACAACAGCTGAAGTTACCCTGGGTAAATCCAAATTATTGTTGTTATTACTATAATCCACAATGTCAATTCAATTTTGTCTACTTTTGGTGACAGCGGCGGGATGACAACCTCTGCAATCAAAATGAAGAAAAGTGAGGAAATTTATAGGATGATTATCTTTAAAAATGTGATAATGGTACTGAGATAATACCACTTAACATTCCAGGTATATGATTCATACACTTTCATACAATCTATCAGAACTCAAGTTGAGGCTCTGTTCAAACTATTGTTTGAAGGTGTTAGGTTGGATGCAATGGATTCAATAAATCATCAACAGGAGTGGGTACATCTCATATTGAACAAATGAAGATATGCATCATTTTGTTTTATACAACAACTCTTTTAGATCCAATAATCAAATAATACCTACTGGGGGTGAGCTTCAGACTTTTAGAACTTCTATTACTCTAGTCAATTACCCCAAAAAGGGAGTAATTTTCACATTTTAAGAGTAAAGATCTGCTATGCCATGAAGAGCTGTATGGCATTCAAATCACAATATTTTTCCTATTAAATGGTGTAGCAAAATTTTAAATAAATATTTGCCCATTCGAGGTTCAGATATAGTTACATCTCCCGAAATGTGTGTTACCTTCAGAGCTTTGAAGCTGTCCGTCTTCTCTTCCTCTAGAGTTGTACATGAGATGACTATCTTCACATTCTCCGGAAGGTTGCTAGGCAACCAGACCATGGACCTGGCCTTGTAGTCATTGCTCAGTTTATCAGGTCCATCAATGTAGATGACAAGGGGTTGGTGAGTTGTTGCTATGGCGATCCGTCCCTCAAGGTCATTGATAAGCGCATAGAAATCCTGAATCACAAGAAAGAAAAGGGAAAAAATCACTGAAAACGTACCTTATCAAAAGTTTGAGAGGAGTCTTTTGCGCGGGGATCCTGAACGTGGAAGTTTCATTACCAATATTCTCACACTTCTTCATAGACAAATTAATGGTGAATGCAAAAGAGTTGCTATGCATAGTGTCTTTATAGTGGGATATGAACTAAAAGACAAGGCAAATACATTGATAGGTGACTTAAGCCAATAAGTATATATCAACGTGATTTTATCCCTTATTGCTTGGCTTTGATAAGGTAATCCTGTTGTACAAAACTAATCCAGGAACACACAGGTTGGCCCTGTTGTAGCAAACGGTCTCTAAATACCTACAAAACTCTATTCTACAGGTGACCACTTCCATGGAGATAGTCCCTACATCAACAGAACAATTTACAGGAATGTATGTTCAACTATCATTTCTGTGCCCATGCTTTGTTATAAATGTGAAAGTCAAATAAACATCTTTGTATATCTCCATAAGGTCTAACACTATACTTAACACTCTACTCAACTTTACACATTATCTAATGGGTGATGTGCACCAAAAAGTAGCCTCAAACTAAAAGGAATATTCTTAAATGCATCAGTAATGACCAAAAAGAAAACAGCCCTTCATGAAAGATTCTGACCCTAGTTAAAAACTTAATTCTGTGAAGATTTTTCATTTTTGTCATTCAAAAGAAGTAAACTCATTGGGTCAAGGAATCGTCTCATGGCTGGAAAGAAAATAGCCCTTTAAAACAAATATTCATTTCACACCAAGTTTGCAAACTTTATTCTGTGACAATTATTATCTTTCAAAATGTACGGCTAGCCTTAGTTTCCTTCCCACATACCTCTGGGACGGCCGTAAGATCCATATCATATGTGTGGCCGATCTGTTGGCAGATTCCCTGTAGTAGACATCGGATGTTTTCTGATTCTGCAGTAAGGCCAACAAACCTCACTATTGTGGCTGCATCTCTCCTGAAACCAAACATAATATAATGGGTAACAATAATAATAATGGTGGCTACTTATATAGCGCACAGGTCCACCTTTCTGTGCTCATGGCCCTTTAAAAAGGCACTGCTATTATCATTACCCCGGCTAAGCTAGGCAACCAATTAAGGCGCACACAACTTTTTTAGGAATTACTTCCTGCCGGTATCCATCTACATCACCTGGGTGTAGTGCAGCACACAGTGGATGAATTTCTTGCTGAAGGAAATTATACGCCATGGCTGGGATTTGAACCCACAACCCTCTGGTTCAAAGTCTGGAGACTAATCCACTGGGCCACAATCCTTCACATTTAATATTACAAGATAAATGCCATTGGTGGTAACAATTTAAAATGAGTTCGTACAGAGTAAAAAATATCACAAAAGTTAGAAAATGCTTTAAAAAGGTAATATGATAAGGATGCAAAAAGGATTTCCATGTCAGGAAGGAGTTAGGGTTGGGCTTTATGAAAGTGAGTCACATTGTGGGCTCCCTTCTGGTCTATCCTGGAGATGTCAGTATAATTCAGAAAAACTTTTCGTATTTCACAAAGGATCCAAAATCACTATGATTCCAATTATTGTATTATTGTAAATTATTATTAATGTTGTATTTACATAATTAAATGGCAAACCACGCATAAGTAATTACCGACAAATGGCCGGCCATGCATCCAGTCAATTAGCCATGCATCCGGTAATTACTAAGGCATGGTTGTAAAAAAAAAAATTTTTTGCCCAAAATTAAAGCAATGTATAAAACAAATGATACACAGATTTGTTCATGAATTGGTAGGACTAATGAGCATGTAGTTAGAGTGGAACTAGTTTAAACCTACTTTGCTGAGCCTTGTGGGTTTAACAGTTCCATAGTTACCTAATGCTCACAAAACCTACTTATGCACTTACATCTGTGCATCATTTGTATCATAAAAATAATTAGAAAGTTATGAATATAACTGAAATCTATTTACTCTTTGAACCAAGATTTGGTGAGCTGGCAAGCTTTGGCGATCAGTGATGTCTTTCCTCTCCCAGCGAGTCCACAGAGCACAAGAGGTTTATGACTGTCACTGAGAAGATACTCTTTGATGTACTGGAGGGGCTCTTTCCTTCCATAGAAACATTGAGACCTAAGAATTTTGAGAGTATAATAATGATAACAATAATAGTAATAATAATATTCATAATAACAAAATGTTTAGCTTTTTATCTTAACACAAGAAAAAAAATCTCTGAGAGTTATATCCAAATTGTTGGCTACTGACTGCAGCCTTCCCCAGTGATGTAACCTGATTTGGCCTTAGTAACACAGCAAGCAATTTTAAGGTAACTCTCTAAGATTTCTTATGCTGATCTCAAAAGCTTAGCCATTTTGTTATTTTCAACCAATACAGAAAAACTTTCATGATCGTCTTAATTTTAATGATAATGATGATGATCATGACAATGTAATCCTTCATCATCTTAGCCAAAGAAAGATAAAGGCCTTAGGGTTTAAGAGCATCATAATACTGTACAATCAGTTATTTTTGCCAATTACAAAAGCATGATATTACTAGTAACAAGAGTAATAACAATCATGATGATAATGACGATAAAAGCAACAGTAACGATAATGATAAGCTTCAACTTCTACTATTATACTATTTCTACAACTACTTATACTACTATTACTTCTTCCTCTCCATATACCACCATTACTACTATATTACTGCTACTACTACCCCTACTACTCCTGCAATGTACTTCTACTTCTACTATTTCTACTACTACTGACACTACCACTACTTCTACTACTACTACTACTACTATTATTACTACCATACAAAGAAACCACTGTTATCATTATCATACCTATGTATAAAAATAAGCCTACCTTTCCTGTAAAAAGTTGACATGTTGGGCAACTTCCTCATATAGGCCATATGATGGAGTAGAAGTGAGCGACTTATCTTCTAACATCGCCCTCTCAAGTTTGACTTTCACGGTATCGAAGAACTCATTAGCAAGTCCGTCTAGATACTGAGAGTGCGCCCTCACATGGGTAGGACTGACACCATCTTTATGCCACATGATTGTGTGCTCATGGACATTACTGAAGCCAATCTAGAAGGAATATCGCAAGTCATTATCATTCAACAATGCAATTGGCAACTTTTCATAGAGATTCTGCTATTATCATTTATTTTGATTTGCATTAACAATATGTCCATATAAAATGGATAAGAAATTAGTGATTGTTGCCAATTTGTGGAATAAGCAAAGATTACTTCTGACATTACGAAGTTGTAAAACTCTAAAAGATAACTAAATTGCTTATCAAATTTTGGGACATCCTCCCCCTTAAAAAAATCCTGGATCCACGGCTGACATTTGTTATGGCCACTTATCCACTTAAGCTTTTCCAAGGAAGTTCCAGGCACTTGATAATTCAAACAATAAAAAGCAACATAGAAGAAAATATATATAACCATGCATGACTATAAAACTCAATACAGTTCAAAGGGAATGAGTTAACCAGCAGTGGCAGATCAGGATTTTAAAATAGAGGGGGCACAGACGACAATTCTTTTTTTTAGATTTAGCTACATAAGTATATTCAATGGGCAATCCTTTAATTGACCCACCAGGAAATGATCCGGCCAACCTAAAAAGGAGACAAAATTTGGAACTGAATATAGAGTCTTAGACTGGTTCAGAAGCATCCATAAGTATCCATAAGTAAGTAAAGGTGATTTCACACTGCACTCCACACTGTGAAACACTGTGCTCTTTCCAGTAGTGAGGGAATGAAATTTGACATGTGAACGGGAGGGATTTGCAGAAGAGCATACCTTCGATGGAACTTTCACATCCCGGAGATCTTCAGCCCTCTCAAACTTCGGAAAGTCAATATCTGGTTTCAGGTTCTGCAGGTCGATAAAGTCTTTGGCATTATAGTCCTGGAGGTTTTTACGAAGGTCTTTGATATGTCGGACAAAGCTAGCCACTTTCTTGCTCTTTTCTGGCTCAGCCGAAAAGACAGCATGATCTAGCTCTCTTTCATTCACTGTGGAATAAAGGTAGAATCAAATTCCTGAGATGATAAAGTGTATTATACTCTGTATAACACATTTATTGAATAATTAACTTTTCATGTACCAATTGTGCATACAGGATGATATAAATTAACAAAAATCTTTCATGGTAAAATGATAACCATCATAAAATTTCATCTAACCAAGTGCCAAGTGGATAGTGGACAAAATGGCACCTGGAAATCGGACAATATGATAAATTGGATCAATTACAATAAGATCAGTAGAAGATCTGGTTGTAGGTGAATTTGGATTAGACTTTATGGTATAAGACCCAAACAGTAAATAGACACACAGTGTTTCATGAACAACAAGTCTCGCCTGATTAAAGTATGCAATATGACCGTTTGACCACTGGATCACCTTTGACCTTATCATCCTCATGAACACAAATGTGGTATTACCAACAGATCACATGTACCAAGTGTGAACGTAATGGCTGCAGAAATAACAGACTAACAGATAATGTAATCACTAGGTCTCTGCCGAACTTCGTTCAGGCGAGACAAAAAATGGGTGATGCCAAAGTGGGAATCTACCAAGAAATGACATGTACCTGTTTGGAGATATGATTCTGCTCGCTTGGTGTCCTTCACAGCCATGGGAACATACTTTGTGAGGGTCTTGATGATTCTCTTATACATCACAATCCATTGGTTCTTGGCTCGCAGTCTTTTTTGCTTATCATTGCTCAGGATCTCTCTGAACTGAGAACTGCAGAGAAAATAGAAATATATTTGTTGGATGGATAGAATAATTATGCCTAATAGAGATTTGGAATTGTTAGACCATTCTGTATAGGAGCTAAGGAGGAAAGTGGTCACATAATTATTCCACAAGCTGTATCATGCAAAAAAGCCAAAAGCAGTTTTTAAAACAGACATACCAAGAAACGCAGATATCAAATACTAGAATTGATACAATAAAGCATATCATAATATAACAAATAGCCTACGGTTCTCTCAAAACTCCCATTCCTGCATATTAAGGCAAAATGACTAAGCAAGTTGGGTGCAAGTATTTAAAACGTGAGCATGCGTGCAAAGAAATTAAATTTAATTAACTTATACATTAATAAATATAAAACAGGTTCTATTTCCCTTCATCTCCCTCTCTCTCTCACACACACACACACACACACTCCAATTCTCAGAAAAATATACATATATTTCCCAGTTAGAAGGTATACCTCGTAATTCCACAGTATCAGCCAGTGGCGGACCATGACATGGAGATGACAATGATTGGAGGGGCACTGTATTGTTTGCGAAAAATGCTGTGCCCCTCCAATGCTTGTCTCCTCCAGGTCACTGTCCGCCATTAGTTTTCAGCACTGTCTGGCGATGACCTATGACCCCATCTCACCTGATTGGTTGCAGGACATATAGCGGAGGAACACTATTTTCATCTTGCTTATACCAGGTCTGGAGGGCATTCAGGTCAGCGTCAAACTCCTTTTCGATGGGTCCTTTGTCCAAATCATCCTGCCCTTCTCCTGGTAACCTCTCGACCTCACTAGAAGGAAAATGAAAAACACCAATCAGTTGCAACAAAACAATTCAGCATAGCACATCTTTCTGCTTTCATGCAAGCATCTCATCAAGTGTCTTGTCATTCAAAAAAAAAAATAGTTTCTTCTTTCCCATGTATTGTTTCTTATTTTCCCTCGTATTTGTTTTTTTATTCATCATATTCTTCTTCTCCTTTTCCTTCTTGTTCATCTTTTTCTTAATCTCCTCCTGGTCACTATTTCCTTCTTCTCCTCCTCCTTTGCATTTAATTGTCTTCTTCTGCCTCCTCCTCCCCTTCCTCTCCTTCTTATTAGCTTATAACAATTGTTATAAGCTAATAAAATCTGTGCACATGATGGCAAAGAGAAAGTTGTCTGTATTACTGACAAGACACTCCATGAAATGTTTCCCATCCTCCCTCAGAACAAGGGTGCAAAAATGCCAAACCCCTTTCAATAGGCGTGTGCAGGACATAATAGTGACGTCACAATACAACAATAAATGACATCTTGTTTTACTTGTGGCAGCGGTGGGATGTATGTCATTTTATCAAATTTAAATATACATGAACCTCATTTCATAATACTATCCTGTTAAAGGCTACTGAAATGTTGGAATTTGACTAGGTAAGAATTTATTTGCCATAGACTTCTCTTGTTGGATATTCATAACAGGTGCTATGAAAGAAGGCCCTGTGGTCATACAGAAGTAAAATATGCCATAAGTGTGTCATTTCATGCCATTGAAATAGTCTTTTATTCTTATACGCAATAAGTCCTCATTGAATAATATCTGCCCACAAAAATTTTATTCAACAATTGGAATATAGTGCAGAATTCAGACAGGACGTCTATACTTAAATTTTTAAAGTGCACATTACATTATGTTGTACACATCCTGTGCAATATTCAAATTTTGTACCAACACACGGACATGAAAAAACATATTGTCTATTCAAGACAGAATTAATTTGATTGAATAATCTACTTTGAGATGGAGAAGATTGAGGAGTACAAATGAAAAGCAAATTCAAGAGGGTAAAATATTAGATTGAAACGGTAATGACATCAGCATACACATGAAACCAAGAACAAGCAACTTACCGCCAAACTGAATTCCGACTGTATGAAGCATGCAATGAATGTGAATAGTGAATGAAAGTTAGTATAAAGCATTAAGTGGTGAGACAAAATGCATGATTCACATGAAAATGAGCTTTTAAATAACTTTCGCTGACAAAAATGGCAGCCTATTTTAGATTGAATTATGATAGATTTAAATAGGTCAAACTCTGAAAATGAATTTCCTTCAAAATTATGATGAAATGTATTGATTGTGGAAAAATGTAATGGTTTAATATGTCATATCTCAATTTGTTATTTCATTCTATATATGTTTGGTTTTCAATATTGAAATGATAATTTGGGTTTGTAACTATTGTTTGGTTTTAAATGCCTCTTCTCTGGAAGTATTCTCATTATATTCCAAATCATAAGGACTTACAACCCCTTTACACTGAATACAAAATATCTGTTGAAATTCCATTACACAATCTTAATAAAACTTGGACGTTTCAAACAAAAAAGAAAAAAAAAGATTATTCCCCTACACCGTAAATCAAATTAAAGAGATCAGTGAAAAATCAAATCAAACAAACTCAAACTAAAAACAGGGCACTTCCAAGGCATTTTGCAAGTATTACAATCATAGGCTACACTACTTTTGAAAACTGACTAGAAGTTCTAGTAGAACTGAGATCAAGACAAAGAATGTCGAAATATAGGGTCCAAAGAATTGTCTCAAACTTGTCTCATTGCAAATACATATTTTGCACAAGCTCTTATGACTGAATTGAAAAATAGATTTTGAGGAGAATGAGATGATAGGCCTATTCATAATACAGGGGAGAGAATACCTTGGACACGCCCACACTGTAAATACTATGATGTTAAACAACAACAGGCAGTGCTGTCAGAGAACTTCGACCTCAGGAGTTATAAATACATCGAATCACATCAAATTGGGTAGTATAATTCATATATTACACTAAATTGGATGGTATAGTTCATATATTACACTAAATTGGGTGGTATAGTTCATATATTACACTAAATTGGATGGTATAGTTTGTTCCCTATAACTTGAAATGCTTTCACTGTCAGATTGAATAATTTAAATTTGTTAAATAAGATGGTTTCCAGCATTCCATAAAAAGTTTGGTCAGAGTTAACCTAGAGTTAACTAAACCATTGTGCTGAGAATACCACCCATAGTGTCTAGGAAATAAAATAACACCAATTTCTGTTGAACTAACACCCATGGATTAAAACTGGTATATTAAAATGCTTCTTAAAGAATTATGACAACACTGACTGACTGGTATAGTTTAACAACAATGTTTTGCAGTGTAAAAAGCTAGAAACAAACGTGCATTACCGACGGTTTATCCCACCGAACACCCTCATGGAAAGCATCATGCGATTCACACTAGACAACAAAGAACGCTTTGCTCTTCGTGGAGGAGAGAAAAAGGTCACATGCAAAATGATATTAAGACGAAAAGGAATATAGTTTGTCATGCTGAAAGGGTAATGAAAACATGCAGGTATTCCATGTAATTTCCTAGCTGGAAAGAAAACAGTGTCCCAAGTGTTAGACAGTGTGGAACACTGTACTCACAGTGTTACCCACAATGTGGAACAAAATGTGTCAACAGTTGTGTTCACATACAGTGTGTTCAATGTGTTCAGACTCCACAATGTGAATAGTGTCTTCACAGTGTGAACACACTTTGGAAACACTATCAAACTGTTGAATTTGACCATTCTTAATAGTGAACACACTATGCTCACATTGTCAAGGTGTCCAAAGTGTGAAATATTTTCACATTATGCAATTTGAGCTCTTTCAAAAGTATCATATCTTCACATAGTCTACTATGTGAACACGTCATAGTCCAAAGTGTATCAATGTATGGAAGACAGTGTGTTCACAGTGTAGAACAAATTGTAAAATCACCTTCACACTGAAATTTGAGCGTTTGTAATAGTGAATGAAAGTTTCACAGTCAACTAAATGAACAAAATGAACATTCACATGGCAGACGAGTCCAGTGTGAAATTGCCTTTACATTGTTAAATTTGAGCATTTGTATTGGTGTGAATCACATTATCACATAGTCCAGTATGTGAACACACTGTAAACACATTGTGTGACAATATGATCTTTGCATAAGCTTTCACCAGCACGTTTTATTAATTTCTTTGCCCTAACTTCTTTTTTTGTGTGTGAATGTGTCAATGTAGTAATTCCATCAACTTGAAAATAATTTAGTGACAAGCAGACGTTTTGGTGAGGAATCACTGAAGTAGATGAAACTATTTAACACCAGATAAAGAATGATTTGATCAGCAACATGTTTCATTTATGTCATTTTCATCCATTCTAAATTCTTTGAAAACATCAATGTAGTGATACCATTAGATGGAAAATAAAGCGACAAGAAGTCTTTTTGTGAGGATACGTCAAAGTGAATTAGAAATTGAAGATTCCATCAGCAACAGGTTGCTTTAATTTCATTTTCTTACACTCTATGATTCTGTGACAATGTGAAAGTAATGAGCCCATTGGAAAATGTGGGAAGAAGAACATCCTGTCCCTTTGCAGTGAATCACTGAAGTGGATATAATATGATATAAAACACAAAATTACATGAAGATATCCTGATTGAGAATTTATCCCGTGAAATTAATACATGCATTGTTGCGTAACCATAGTAACATGTGGATCCCATTTAATCTTTTGCTGCAATGTGCAAAACGACCCTTGAAAATAGATTGTGTGAATGGTGATCAGTGTGTTTCCTTGATAGCTGAAGCCTAAAAATAGTGTGTTTGAGGCAAAGAATTATTTAAACTCTAAAGAAGTTACATCATAAAACGGGTTCGTCTGATCAGCTTATATCTGCAGGAAAAATACATAGGCACAATATTTTTCATTATGATATCATCATTCTTCTTGATAAGGAATACATGCTTTTATAAAACGGGTTCAAGGATGTATCCAATGGTGAGTGCGTATTCAAGTCACGTGTTCATGCTTTAATTATGCGCAACCTTCCAGTCGTGCATTTTTCGTGCAGCACTGTGCATTTTTTGTGCAGCACTATGCAATTTTTGTGCAGCATTAGTTCCAATAGCACGTAAAAACTGATACGCGTTCAGTAAAAGAGGCTGGCTAGGATTTTGATGCGCTTACTTAGGCGCGCATAGTAGATACGCCTGTGATGTCATAATTGATAGTCTTGTGATCTCTTCGTCTGTGCGATCGTACACAAGTTGGAGGGATTTGAACAAGATTTCCATGAAAAATTCTTTTTGCCGACCCGTTTTATAAAACAATGCACATTTTAAGATTCGTGATGTTAGTGACGATGCGAGCAACTCTCGGGCATTCACAATATTATGCAAAAGCACTCGGCGCAAGCGCCTCTTGCTTTCGCATAATTGTAAATACCCTCGAGTGTGCTGCATCGTCATAACACACTCATAAATGTGCATTAATTGTAT